>NW_016806834.1:1142139-1155603 GCF_001698545.2 Rhinopithecus bieti | reverse complement strand
GCGCGGTGGCTCAAGCCTGTAATCCCAGCACTTTGGGAGGCCGAGATGGGCGGATCACGAGGTCAGGAGATCGAGACCATCCTGGCTAATGCGGTGAAACCCCGTCTCTACTAAAAAATACAAAAAAACTAGCCGGGCGAGGTGGCGGGCCCCTGTAGTCCCAGCTACTCTGAGGGCTGAGGCAGGAGAATGGCGTGAACCCGGGAGGCGGAGCTTGCAGTGAGCTGAGAACCGGCCACTGCACTCCAGCCCGGGCGACAGAGGGAGACTCCCTCTCAAAAAACAAAAAAAAAAAAACAAACCCCCAAAAATTAGCCGGGCGTGGTGGGTGCACGCCTGTAATCCCAGCTACTTAGGATGCTGAGGCAAGACAATCGCTTGAACCTGAGAGGCAGAGGTTGCGGTGAGCCAAGATCGAGCCATTGTACTCCAGCCTGGGCAACAAGAGCCAAACTCCTTCTCAAAAAAAATAAAAAAATAAAAAATAAAAAAATTAGCCAGGCATGGTGGCGGGCACCTGTAATCCCAGCCACTTGGGAGGCTGAGACAGGAGAATCACTTGAACCCGGGAGGCAGAGGTTGCAGTGGCTGAGACTGCACCATTCATTGCATTCAACCCTGGCAACAGAGTGACACTCTGTCTCAAAAAAAAAAAAAAAAAAGGGGGGGGGGGGGAAAGGCCGTACTTGGATTGGAAGAGGAATGGGGATTCTCAAAGTTTCTTTTCTTTCTTTCTTTTTTTTTTTTTTGATACAGAGTTTCACCATGTTTGCCAGATTGGTCTCAAACTCCTGGCCTCAAGTGATTTGCCCACCTTGGCCTCCCAAAGTGCTAGGATTACAGGCGTGAGCCACCGTACCCAGCCCAGATTCTCAAAGTTTTGAATTTGATTTTCCCACAGCCCCAGCCAGTCCTCCTTTTGTCTGAAGAAGGAGAAAACTTTTTTCCCTAATAGAAATTGGAGGTTAACATGTTTTAGGCATAAATGTTCTGCTTCCCTGACCTTGTCACTCAGAGTGTACTCAACTACTGAGTGGGGTGGTGTAGATAATCCTCTTATGATCAGAGGGTCCCTCTAGCGGTGAGCAGCGACTAGCGCTTATTCTCTAGCTATATCCTCTAATTTATATTCAGATACAAGTAGGGTCTATTAGTATAAAACTTCTAACTAAAAGAGAAATTAAAATCATAGGATAATAAAGTTGGAAATCGTCATCTGGTCTGACATTTTACTCTTAAGCATGTCAATCTCAGCTATTCTGAAAAGTATTCAGAGATGAAGTCTCATTCTTTATTAGTTTTTCTTTTTTTGAGACAGTTTCACTCTTGTCGCCCAGGCTGGAGTACAATAGCACGATCTTGGCTCACTGCAACCTTCGCCTTCCGGATTCAAGTGATTCTCCTGCTTCAGCCTCCAGAGTAGCTGGGACTATAGGCACCCGCCACAACACCTGGCTAATTTTTGTATTTTTAGTAGGAAGGGGTTTCACCATGTTGGCCAATATCTTCTCGATCTCCTGAATTCGTGATCCGTCTGCCTCGGCCTCCCAAAGTGCTGGGATTGCCCAGCCTTGGTTTTCTTTTTTAGAGTCTTGTTCTATCACCCAGAGCAATCCCTGCTCACTGCAGCCTTGACCTTCTGGGCTCAGGCAACTCTCCTACCTTAACCTCTCAAGTAGCTGGGACTACAGGCCCACACCATCACAACCAGCTAATTTTTGTATTTTTTTGTTGGGACGGGGGTATCCAGGCTGATCTCGAACTCCCGACCTCAAGTGATCTGCCCACCTTGGCCTCTCAAAGTGCTGGTATTACAGGTGTGAGCCACCATGCCCAGCTGGCCTTTATTTTTCATTATGGAAATTTCCAAACCAAAAGTAGAGTAGTATGGTGAACCACTGTGTACACATAACCCAGCTTCAATAATTATCAACATAAAAGGCCAGTGTGGCCGGGTGCAGTGGCTCAAGTCTGTAATCCCAGCTTTTGGAGGCTAAGATGGGAGGCCCGGAGTTTGAGGTTGCAGTGAGCTATGTATGATTGCACCACTGCTGCATTCCAGCCCAGTGAGACCTTGTCTCTTTTGTTTTATTTAACACCCTGTCTCAAAAAACAAAACAATTTGTTTCTTCCAAAGGATTAAATCCCAAACTTTATATTCTTTTTTTTTTTTTTTTTTTTTTTTTTTGGGGACGCAGTCTCGCTCTGTCACCCAGGCTGGAGTGCAGTGGCCAGATCTCAGCTCACTGCAAGCTCCGCCTCCCGGGTTTATGCCATTCTCCTGCCTCAGCCTCCCGAGTAGCTGGGACTACAGGCGCCGCCACCTCGCCCGGCTAGATTTTGTATTTTAGTAGAGACGGGGTTTCACCGTGTTAGCCAGGATGGTCTCGATTTCCTGACCTCGTGATCCGCCCGTCTCGGCCTCCCAAAGTGCTGGGATTACAGGCTTGAGCCACCGCGCCCGGCCTATGAATATAACATATAACCCTTAATAAAGATTCCTTTTATAATGGTGACAACTTTAACACCATTATCATGCCTAAAAAATTATTTAATATCAAATATCCAGCTGATGTGATGGCTCACACCTGTAATCCCAACACTTTGAGCCTTTTTTTTTTCAGAGATGGGGTCTCACTATATTGCCTATGCTGGTCTCAAACTCCTGCGCTCAAACCATCCTCTCACATCAAAAAATTAAAAACAAATTAGCCAGGCTTGGTGGCATGCACCTATAGCCCCAGCTACTCAGGAGGCTGAGGCAGGAGGATTGCTTGAACCCTGGAGGTGGAGTTTGCAGTGAGCTGAGATCAGGCCACTGCACTCCAGTCTGGGTGAAAGAGCAACACCCTGTCTCAAACAATAAAATTTTGTAGAGATAGAGTCTGGCTGTGTTGTCCAGGCTGGCCTCAAACTCCTAGCCTGAGTTGATCCTCCTGCCTGGGCCTCCCAAAACGCTGGCATTATAAAACCTAAGCCATTGCATCAGGCTTTAAATGTAATTTTTGATTAACAAACCAAAATGGTTTAGTGGTTTGTTCTTTGGGAGATTAATATTTAATTGAGTTGTCAAATCTTTTCTGGGCTTAGGGAATTGTAAAGATTAAGACACGTTGCTGGCCAGGTGTGGTGGCTCACGCCTGTAATCCCAGCACTTTGGGAAGCTGAGGCGGGTGGATCAACTGAGGTCAAGAGATCGAAACCAGCCTGGCCAACATGGTGAAACCCCCGTCTCTACTAAAAATACAAAATTCGCCAGTCATGGTGTCACGCACTTGTTGCAGTAAGCCTAGATCGAGACACTGCACTCTAGCCTGGGTGACACAGCGAGACTCCTTCACCTCAAAAAAAAAAAAAAAAAAAAAGACATGTTGCCTAGTTAAATGGGGGAGGAGATAAATATACAAATAAATTCAATTCAAGGGTATAAGGGCTTGTTGAATTAAAATTCTACAGGGAACTGAGGGCTGTAGAAAGTCATTAGTGATCTCTACACTGTTTTTTTTTTTTTTTTTGAGACGGAGTCTCACTCTGTCCCCCAGGCTGGAATGCAGTGGCGTGATCTCTGCTCACTGCGATCTCTGCCTCCCGGGTTCAAGCGATTCTCCTACCTCAGCCTCCAGAGTAGCTGGGATTACAGGCGTCCGCCACCACGCCCAGCTATTTTTTTTTTTTTTTTTTTTTTTTAAGATGGGGTCTCACTCTGTTGCCCACGCTTGAGTGCAGTGGTGCAATCTCGGCTCACTGCAACCTCCGTCTTCCGGGTTCAAGTAATTCTCCTGCCTCAGCCTCCCGAGTAGCTGGGATTACAGGCGTGCGCCACCATGCCCGGCTAATTTTTTGTATTTTTGGTAGATACAGGGTTTCACCATGCTGGTCAGGCTGGTCTCGAACTCCTGACTTCCTGATCCGCCCGCCTTGGCCTCCCAAAGTGCTAGGATAACAGGCGTGAGCCACCGCGCTCGGCCGATCCCGGTACTTTTTTAAAATGACGAAGCTGGAACCGACACAGCACTTTCAAAGGTTCCTCCATAGCTCCTCTGAGATCCGGCCAGCGGGAAACCCCAACTAACTGCAATGGCAGGGAAAGTAGAGGCTAGATCCTGTTTTTTGTGTTACCGCAATTCCCTTCAACTACCCACAAGAAGCCCATTTGTTTGGCGGCGCCTACAACTCCCAGAACGCAACACGGGGGACGGAGGCGGAAACTGCTGGCCAAGCCGAGGTCTGTGATTGGTGAAGAGCGATGGGCCAATTGGAGGAGTTGTTGTTAGGCCGTCCCGGAGAACCGGTCGGGAGGGAGGAAGGTGGCAAGATGGTGTTGGAAAGCACTATGGTGTGGTGAGGAGCTACCTCGGGGCAGGAGGGGTACAGCTGGGTCCCGGGCGCGTGTGGCGCCAAGGCAGGGCGGGCCTGGGGTGGGGGCCGGGGACTCATGGGCGAGAGGCGGCCCTGGGCCCGGAGGTTAGGAGCCCGCTGGAGTCCCTGAGTCATCCCGGGGCCGTGGAGTGGCAGACAGTCCCTGGTTACCCCTCTCACCCCCAGGGGGACGGTCATTGACCGGTCATTCCTGCTGCCTTTCTCTGTTCTAGCGCCGTCTTCTCTAAAGCACCCCGGGTCTGTCCTTAGCCACAGTTCTGCTTCTCGGACTCATCGTAATAGTTTTCTGCCCTCCTTTCTTCGCAAAATAATGTCTATTAGGAAAATAGATTATTAATCCCTTCCTCTCCCCATTCCCTCGTCTCTAACTTCATTACCTTTCCCTGTGTCATCTTCAAAGGTACCATTTACAGATTGCTTTTTATGTATCAGTCATTTTGTTTATCTCACTTAAACCTCACAACCACACCTTAAGGTAAATTATCTCTCCATTTTACGGTTCAGGATACCGAGTCTCAGCGATTTTAAGTCATTTGTCCAAAATCACACAGCTAGTTAAGTGGCGGAGTCAGGATTTAAACCCAGGGCTGTCTGACACAAAGGCTTTATCCGGTGAGGTAGCTGTCTTCGCCAGTCTCAGGCTTGGGCTGAGTACCTATCAGGAGTCACATTAGATGGGGAGCACATAAATTTTTGCAGGATTTCAAGAGTTCCTTCTACCTGTAATCATTGAATGTAATACAGAATAGTTGACGAACACAAATCACCAATTGGGTGAGACAGACACTTATGAGATTTCGTCTTTTTAGTTTTTGGGGGGAGCATAGCGTTGCCAGGTAACATACAGGATGCCCAGTGAAATTTGAATTTCAGATAAACGATGAATAATTTTTTTTTGAGACGGTCTCGCTCTGTCGCCCGAACTGGAGTGTAGTGGCCCAGTCCGGCTAACTGCAGCCTCCGCCTCCTGGGTTCAAGTGATTCTCAATGATTGAACTAATTTACACTTGCACCAACGGTATACCAGTGTTCTCTTTTCTCGCAACCTTGCCAGCTTCTGTTATTTTTTGACTTTTTAGGATAGCCATTCTGACTGGTGTTAGGTGGTATCTCATTGTGGTTTTGATTTATTTGCATTTCTCTAATGATCAGTGATACTGAGGTTTTTTTCATATGCTTGTTGGCCGTATAGTATGTCTTCTTTTGAAAAGTGGCCAGGCGCGCTGGCTCAGGTCTGTAATCCCAGCACTTTGGAAGGCCGAAGTGGGTGTATCACCTGAGGTCAGGAGTTCCTGACTAGCCTGGCCAACATGGTGAAACCCTGTTTTTACTAAAAATACAAAATTTAGCCAGGCGCGGTGGTGGGCGCCTGCAGTCCCAGCTACTTCGGAGGCTGAGGTGGGAGAATCGTTTGAACCCCAGAGGTGGAGGTTGCAGTGAGCCGAGATGGTGCCACCACACTCTAGCCTGGGCGACTGAGTGAGACTCCCTCTCAAATAAATAAATAAATGTAAAGTATCTGATGTCTGTTTATGTCCTTTGCCCACTTTTTTTTTTCCTTTTTGAGATGGAGTTTTGCCCTTCTTGCCCAGGTTGAATGCAGTGGTGCCATCTCAGCTCACTGCAACCTCCGCCTCCTGGGTTCAAGTGATTCTCCTGCCTCAGCCTCCTGAGTAACTGGGATTACAGGTGTCCACCACCACGCCCAGCTAATTTTTTGTATTTTTAGTAGAGACGGGATTTCATCATGTTGGCCAGGCTGGTCTGAAACTCTTGAGCTCAGATGATCCACCCGCCTCAGCCTCCCAAAGTTCAGGGAATATAGGTGTTGAGCCACCATGCCTGGCTCCTTTGCCCACTTTTTTTTTTTTTTTTTTTTGCTCTTACTGCCCAGGCTGGAGCGCAATGGCATAATCTCGGCTCACTGCAACCTTCGGCTCACCGCAACCTCCACCTCCCAGGTTCAAGCGATTCTCATGCCTTAGCCTCCGGAGTAGCTGGGATTACAGGCATGTGCCACCACACCCAGCTAATTTTGTGTTTTTAGTAGAGACAGGGTTTCTCCATGTTGGTCAGGCTGGTCCCAAACTCCCGACCTCAGGTGATCCACCCGCCTCAGCCTACCAAAGTGCTGGGATTACAGGCATGAGCTACTGTGCCCGGCCCATCTTCCAGAATTTTTATAGTTTTGAGTTTTACAGTAATTCTTTAATCCATCTTCAGTTAATTTTTGTGTATTGTGTAAGAAAGGGGTCCATCTTCAATCTTCTGCATATGGCTTGCCAGTTATCCCAGTACCAGTTATTGAATAGGGACTCTTTCTCCTCACTGCTTTTGTCAGCTTTGTCCAAGAGCAGATGGTCATAGGTGTGCAGCCTTATTTCTAGACTGTCTATTCTGTCCCATTGGTTTCTGTGCCTGTTTTTGTACCAATACCGTGTGGTTTTGGTTATTGTAGTCCTGTAGTAGTAGTTTGAAGTTGGGTAAAGTTGCCTCCAGCTTTGTTCTTTTTTTTTTTTTTTTTTTTTTTTTTTTTTTTTTTTTTTTTTTTTTTTTTTTTGAGACGGAGTCTCGCTCTGTCGCCCGGGCTGGAGTGCAGTGGCCGGATCTCAGCTCACTGCAAGCTCCGCCTCCCAGGTTTACGCCATCCTCCTGCCTCAGCCTCCCAAGTAGCTGGGACTACAGACGCCCGCTACCTCGCCCGGCTAGCTTTTTGTATTTTTTAGTAGAGACGGGGTTTCACCGTGTTATCCAGGATGGTCTGCGATCTCCTGACCTCGTGATCCGCCCGTCTCGGCCTCCCAAAGTGCTGGGATTACAGGCTTGAGCCACCGCGCCCGGCCTCCAGCTTTGTTCTTTTAGCTTAGGATTGCCTTGACTTTTCTGGCTCTTTGTTGGTTCCATATGAATTTTCAAATAGTTTTTTCTAGTTCTTTGAAGAATGTCCTTGGTAGTTTGATAGGAGTAGCATTGAATCTGTAAATTGCTTTGGGCAGTATGGCTTATTTATTTATTTATTTATTTATTTATTTATAAGACGGAGTCTTGTTCTGTCGCCCAGGCTGGAGTGCAGTGGTGTGATCTCAGCTCACTGCAACCTCCGCATCCCAGGTTCAAGTGATTATTGTGCCTCAGCCTTCCAAGTAGCTAGGATTCCAAGCACCTGCCACCATACCTGGCTTATTTTTTGTATTTTTAGCAAAGATGGGGTTTGGCCATGTTGGCCAGGCTGGTCTTGAGCTCCTGGCCTAAAGTGATCTGCCCACCTCAGCCTCCCAAAGTGCTTGAATTACAGGTGTGAGCCACCATTCCTGGCAGTATGGCCATTTTAATGATACTGATTCTTCCTATTCATGAGCGTGGGATGTTTTTCCACTTGTTTGTATCTTCTTTATTTGAGCAGTATTTTGTAATTCTCATTGTAGAGATCTTTTATCTCCCTGGTTAGTTGTATTCCTAGGTTTTTTTTTTTGTATGTTTGTTTTGTTTGTTTTTCTGAGATGGAGTCTCGCTCTTGTTGCCCAGGCTGTAGTGCAGTGGTGCCATCTTGGCTCACTGCAACCTCCGCCTCCCGGGTTCAAGCGATTCTCCTGTCCCAGCCTTCCGAGTGGCTGGGATTACAGGCGCCTGCCACCATGCCCGGGTAATTTTTTTTCTGTATTTTTAGTAGAGATGGGGTTTCATCATATTGGTCAGGCTGATCTCGAACACCTGACCTCAGGTGATCCGCCCGCCTCAGCCTCTCAGAGTGCTGAGATTACAGGCGTGAGCCACCGCGTCCAGCCAAGATATTTTATTATTTTTGTGGCAGTATGCACATAGTTCTTTTTTTTTTTTTTTTTTTTTTTTTGAGACGGAGTCTCGCTCTTGTTGCCTAGGCTGCAGTGCAATGGCGCGATCTTGGCTCACCGCAGCCTCCACCTCCCAGGTTCAAGCGATTCTCCTGCCTCACCCTCCCTAGTAGCTGGGATTACAGGCATGTGCCACCATGCACCGCTAATTTTGTATTTTTAGTAGAGACAGGGTTGCTCCATGTTGGTCAGACTGGTCTCGAACTCCTGACCTGGTGATCCGCCCTTCTCAGCCTTCCAAAGTGCTGGGTTTACAGGCGTGAGTCACCACTCCCGGCAGTATGCACATAGTTCTTGGCCCCATGTGGGGCATCATGGGGAACCTGCTGTTGATGTGACTGCCCTACACATGTGCCATTGTATTACCCTTTTTGAGTGTGCTTTTTTTTTTTTTTGGGAGACAGGGTCTCATTCTGTCACCTAGGGTGGAGTGCAGTGGTGTGATCTTGGCTCACTGCAACCTCGACCTCCTGGGCTCAATTGATCCTCCTGCCTCAGCCTCCTGAATAGCTGGGGCTATAGGCACACACCACCATGCCCAGCTAATTTTTGTATTTTTTGTAGAGAGAGGGTTTTGCCATATTGATCAGGCTGGTCTTAAATTCTTGGGCGGCTCAGGAGAGCCTCCCTCCTTGGCCTCCCTAAGTGCTGGGATTATAGGCATGAGCCATTACACTCAGCCTGTATTCTCTTTTAAAATAAAGGTTTTGGCGGTAATCCCAGCTACTTAGGAGGCTGAGGCAGGAGGAGGGGTTAAGCCCAGGAGTTTGAGGTTACAGTGAGCTGTGATTTCACCACTGCTCTCCAGCCTGGGTGACAGAGCAAGATCCTGTCTCAAAAAATATGTGAAATGGCCAGGTGCGGTGGCTCACACCTGTAATCCCAGCACTTTGACAGGCTGAGGCGGGCGGATCATCTGAGGTCAGGAGCTCAAAACCAACCTGGCCAACGTGGAGAAACCCTGTCTCTACTGAAAATACAAAAATTAGCCGGTGTGGTGATGCATGCCTGTGGTCCCAGCTACTCGAGAGGCTGAAGTGGGAAGATCTATTGAGCCTGGAAGGTTGAGGCTACAGTGAGCTATGACTGTGTTTGAACCTGTGCCTGCGCTTGAAACTGTGCCTCAACACTATCCTAGACAGGTTGAGTATTCCCTATCTGAAATGGCTAGGACCAGATGTGTTTCGGATTTTGGATTTTTGTCAGATTTTGGAATATTTACATTATATTTAACCAGGGGAGTATTCCTAATCTGGAGGTCTGAAGTGCTCCAGTGATAATTTCCTTTGAACATCATGTCAGCACTCAAAAACTTTCTGATTTGGGGCATTTTGGATCTCAGTAGTTTCTGATTAGGTGTACTCAACCTGTATTCCCTTTTCTATTAATACTTGTTTTTCAGTACCTTCTTAATTACCTCTCTTTACCATTTTTGATTTATTGCCAGACAAAGCATACTAAAGAAAAAAAATTGCCCCAAGCTCCAATTTTTCTTGCCGATAGAAATGAGATGTCTTGGCCAGGTGCTGTGGCTCACACCTGTAATCCCAGCACTTTGGGAGGCCAAGGCAGGCGGACTGCATGAGTCTAGGAGTTTGTGACTAGCCTGGGCAACAAAGTGAGCATCTCTGTAAAATGAAAAATAAATGAAATTTTTTTTTTATAGAGACCGGGTCTCCCTATATTGTCCAGGCTGTTCTCCAACTCCTGGACTCAAGCGATTCTCCCTTCTCGGCCTCCCAAAGTGCTGGGATTACAGACGTGAGCCACCATGCCCAGCCTAAAAAATAGATAAAATTTTAAAAAGAAATGAAGGCCAGGTGCAGTGGCTCACACCTATAATCCCAGTACTTTGGTAGGTTGACATGGGTGGATCATCTGAGGTCGGGAGTTCGAGACCAGCCTGACCAACATGGAGAAACCCTGCCTCTACTAAAAATACAAAATTAGCGGGGCGTGGTGGTGCATGCCTGTTATCCCAGCTACTTGGGAGGCTGAGGGAGGAGAATTGCTTGAACCTTGGAGGCGGAGGTTGCGATGAGCCGAGATTGTGCCATTGCACTGCAGCCTGGGCAACAAGAGTGAAACTCTGTCTCAAAAAAGAAAGAAAGAAAAAAAAAAGAAAGAAATGAGGTATCTCATCTAGGGCACTGCTTCCGTCCATTAGCACAGGTAGAACCTTAACTATTAGAGCTCTTAGGGACCTCAGAGGTCATCAAGAATTGATCCTTATAGGAGCTTATATAACTGCATCACTTATCTGCCTTCTTTTGGTCTTTGAGAAACTCGAGATGATATGTCACATTATCTGGATCCTTTTAGATCATGAAAAGTTGCAGGGATCTAAGGTGAGACTTCAGATCCACAAAACCTCATTTTACCATTCACTTCAGCTGTTGAAGCTGTTAAGCATTTAATGAGATGATTGGATTGTACTTTTCTGCACTCAGTGCTGCCAAGTGTGTTATTTTATAGACTTTTTTTTTTTTTTAGGTAGTGGCACGATCTTGGCTCAGTGCAACCTGCCCCTCTCGGGTTCAAGTGATTCTTCTGCCTCAGTTACCCGAGTAGCTGGGATTACAGGCGCCCGCCACCACCCCTGGCTAATTTTATATTTTTTAGTAGAGACAGAGTTTCACCATGTTTGCCAGTCTGGTCTCAAACTCCTGAGCTCAAGTGATCTGCCTGCCTGGGCCCCCCAAAGTGCTGGGATTACAGGTGTGAGCCACCACGCCTGGCCCTATTTTATAGATTTTTTTTTTTTTTTTTGACGGAGTCTCACTTTGTCGCCCAGGCTGGAGTGCAGTGGCGTGATCTCAACTCACTGCAACCTTGGCCTCCCGGGTTCAAGCAATTCTCCTGCCTCAGCCTCCTGAGTAGCTGGGACTACAAGTGTGTACCACCACGCCTCGCTAATTATTGTATTTTTAGTAGAGACGGGGTTTCACGATGTTACCCAACACTGGACGCTAACTCCTGACTTCAAGTGATATACCCGCCTCCACCTCCCAAAGTGCTGGGATTGCAGGCATAAGCCACCATGCCCAGCCTATTTTATAGATTTTTTTTTCTTTTTTTTTTGAGACGAAGTTTTGCTTTTGTTGCCCAGGCTACAGTGCAATGGCGTGATCACCGCAACCTCCACCTTCTGGGTTCAGGCGATTCTCCTGTCTCAGCCTCCCAAGTAGGTGGGATTATAGGCATGTGCCACCATGCCCAGCTAATTTTTAATTTTTAGTAGAGACAGGGTTTCTACATGTTGGTCAGGCTGGTCTTGAGCTCCTGACCTCAGGTGATCTGCCCACCTCGGCCTCCCAAAATGCTGGGATTACAGACGTGAGCCACCACGCCCAACTATAGATATTTTTAAGTTACCTTCTTCATTTCCTATATTTGGATTACTGCCATTTAATGGGAGGGTTAAATTATCCATGACAAAGCTTAGTAGCACTTAAGTACAGCTTATAAGAAGGTGCTGTGGTTCATCAGTAGATCACCACCTTTGGAGCTCATCAGAATCACTTTGTAAAGATTTAAAAATTTTTTCGGCTGGGCACAGGTGAAACAGGTGATTATCTGAAACACAGATAACAGGTGGCTCATACCTGTTATCCCAGCACTTGGGGAGGTAGAGGCAGGAGGATCACTTGAGCTCAGAAGTTCAAGACCAGCTTGGGCAACATATTTAGACCCCTGTCTCTACAAAACAATTTAAAAGGTAGCTGGGCATGGTGGCTCGCACCTATAATCCCAGCTACTTGGGAGGCTGAGGTGAGAGGATCACTTGAGCCCAGGAGGTGGACGCTGCAGTGAGCCATGAGTGCACCACTCTACTCCGCCTGAGTGACAGAGCAAGACTCTGCCTCAAAAAAAAAAAAAAAAAAAAATCCTCATTGGTTATTCTGAGTCAATAAATGTGGGCTAAGGCTTGATCATCTGTATATTTAAAAAAGGAAAAAAAAGCTACATGTGATTCTATGAAGACTGAGAGCTGCTGCTATAGGGGGCCCCTGGAACTGGAGAGAAGGTTTTGGAGAATTTCTACATTTCTTCTCTCTTGTCCTTCAACCCTAATCTGACAGTGTGGACAACAGTGAGTATATGCGGAATGGAGACTTCCTACCTACCCGGCTGCAGGCCCAGCAGGACGCTGTCAACATAGTTTGTCATTCAAAGACTCGCAGCAACCCTGAGAACAACGTGGGCCTTATCACACTGGCTAAGTATGAGGGACAGAGGAGGAGGGGACTCAGTAGGTGGGTGGTGGTTACATGCTACTCTTCTGTAGATTCCTTGAGGCTGCTTTTGTCCATCACCTTCCTAGATGGCCTTCTTCACTTTTTAGTGTAAATGTTAATAGCAACTTGTTTTTTGTATTAACCTGCTTGGTTTAATTTAATTTAATACAGTACAGAAGCTAAATCTCCTGGGGTGAAATTTCTGTTTCTTTTTATTGTTTATTGGGCAGGGCTAGGGTAAGGGGTGAAATTTCATAATATATTTTAAAGTCAGTGAAAAGTGATTTTGGGCTGCGCGCAGTGGCTCACGCCTGTAATCCCAGGAGTTTGAGACCAGCCTGGGTAACGGCAAAACCCTGTCTCTACTAAAAATACAAAAATTAGCCAGGCGTGGTGGTGGGTACCTGTAATCCCAGCTACTCAGGAGCCTGAGGCAGGAGAATCGCTTGAACCCGGGAGGCGGAGGTTGCAGTGAGCCAAGATTATACCACTGCACACCAGCGTGGGCGACAGTGAGACTCCATCTCAAAAAAAAAAAAAAAAGGAGAAAAAAGAAATTTTTGGATTAGAGCCCCAGGCATATATCACACATCCTTTTACCCTAAAAGTGTTTTGTTTTAGGAATTGATAATTCTTAAATGAGTAGCGTCCCACTCCAGTGTACATACTGTTAGCTGGGAAAATGGGTCTGGAGGTGGAGAAGACAGGAGAGATACAAAGTAGCATCGTTATTTTGGTGGATTCTCAGGGCCCTGTGAGCCTTTAAAAGGAGTTAGGGGAAAACATTTGGAAGTAGAGGGCAGGTTTCTTACAAAGCCAACCACTTAATTATTTCTGTGCTTGGTTTCCATTAAATACTAGATGTTTGATTAAGAAGAATAGGGAGGCTGAGGCAGGAGAATGGCATGAACCCAGGAGGCGGAGCTTGCAGTGAGCTGAGATCCGGCCACTGCACTCCAGCCTGGGTGACAGAGCGAGACTCCGTCTCTAAAAAA
>NW_016806834.1:1119174-1141932 GCF_001698545.2 Rhinopithecus bieti | reverse complement strand
CCCTTGTAAAAAAAAAAAAAAAAAAAAAAAAAAAAAAAAAAAAAAGAAGAAGAAGAAGAAGAAGAAGAAGAATAGAGGCCAAGCACAGTGGCTCACACCTGTAATCCCTGCATTTTGGGAGGCCAAGGCGGACGGATCACTTGAGGTCAGGAGTTCGAGACCAGCCTGGCCAACATGGCAAAACCCTGTCTCTACTAAAAATACAAAAATTAGCCGGGCATGGTGGTGCACATCTGTAATCCGAGCTATTCAGGAGACTGAGGCAGGAGAATCACTTGAACCCAGGAGGCGGAGATTGCAGTGAGCCAAGATTGTGCCACTGCACTCCAGCCTAGGTGACAGAGCAAGACTTTGTCTCAAAAAATAAAAAAGAAGAATAGAGATCACAGTTAGAATAGAAATAGTGGTTATTATCCAGGTCTCTAAAGAAAACTCAGACACAGTTTAGAGGTACTTATGCTGACCTGAACTCACTGAAATGCTTTTCCTACATCCCAGTGACTGTGAAGTGCTGACCACACTCACCCCAGACACTGGCCGTATCCTGTCCAAGCTGCACACTGTCCAACCCAAGGGCAAGATCACCTTCTGCACTGGCATCCGCGTGGCCCATGTGAGTCCTACTGGGTTCCCTGGACTGTTTCTCCCTGCTCTGAGGTCCTGCCTCCATCATACTCATTTCTCCCCTGGATTCCTGAGCTAGGACCAGAGCAAGAGAAAGTTAACTTGGCATAGAAAGGATATGGGGGATGAGTCAAGGGTAGTTGAGGGTTGTGAAGGGAAAATTCCCTAGAACTGAGAATTAAGGCTGGGTGTGGTAGCTCACGCTTGTAATCCCAGCAGTTTGGGAGGCCAAGGGAGGAGGATTGCTGAAGGCCAGCAGTTTAAGACCTGGGCACATAGCGAGACCGTGTTTCTCTTTTTTTTTTATTTTAAAAAAAAAAAAAAGGCTGGGCGCGGTGGCTCACACTTGTAATCCCAGCACTTTGGGAGGGTCACCTGAGGTCAGGAGTTTGAGACCAGTCTGCCCAACGTGGTAAAACTCCATCTTTACTAAAAATATTAAAATTAGCCAGTACTCGGGAGGCTGAGGCAGGATAATCGCTGGAACCCAGGAGGTGGAGGTTGCAGTGAGCCGAGATCGTGCCATTGCACTCCAGCCTGGGTGACAGAGCGAGACTCCATCTCAAAAAAAAAAGAGAATTAACCTCCCTTCTTTATGCATAGAGTCATAGCAAAAAGGGAGGAATTGGGGGTGTTAAATCTTGTGTGAGCGTGATGGTAGATGGTATACTTGAGGTAGAAAGAAACTAAGAAAAACGGAACCGAGTGACAGAGGAAAGAGCTGAGTGATTTCTCTGATTGACTCTGAGAACTTCCTCTCCCTTTACAAGCTGGCTCTGAAGCACCGACAGGGCAAGAATCACAAGATGCGCATCATTGCCTTTGTGGGAAGCCCCGTGGAGGACAATGAGAAGGATGTGAGTCCAAGTGGCAGTTGGGGAATGTGGGCAGCCAGTGTTTGGGACTGAGGTCTTTCATCCCTCAGGAGAACCTGGCAGAGGCATCAGGCTCATCACTTTGGGGAAAGGTGAATGTGGAGAATTCAGTTTTTCTGTTGTAGGACCTTGGGGAGGTCAATAGAGTTCTGTATGCTTTTATGTGGCAGGTCCTTTCCCCCCTCGAGTATGGAACAGATTTCTTGATTTTTCTCCCCTTCTTCCCAGCTGGTGAAACTGGCTAAACGCCTCAAGAAGGAGAAAGTAAATGTTGACATTATCAATTTTGGGGAAGAGGTGAGTAGGGACTGATTGGAGGGCATTGACTTAATTTGGTTATAAACAGAATGGTCCTTAACCCTGAGGAGTGCGGGCACTGGAGCAGAGTAGTATGGAAATGGCAAAGAACAGGGAGCAAGGCCTGAAGGAGGGCATCCTGTGTTCTTTCCTCACCAGGAGGTGAACACAGAAAAGCTGACAGCCTTTGTAAACACGTTGAATGGCAAAGATGGAACCGGTTCTCATCTGGTGACAGTGCCTCCTGGGCCCAGCTTGGCTGATGCTCTCATCAGTTCTCCGATTTTGGCTGGCGAAGGTGGTGCCATGCTGGGTCTTGGTGCCAGTGACTTTGAATTTGGAGTAGATCCCAGTGCTGATCCTGAGCTGGCCTTGGTGAGCAAATGTTGACCCCAGGTAGAGCCCAAAGGCCCTTTTTTGTTCTTTTCTGGCACACACATCACAGAGCTTCTACTAGGCTGAACAGTCCTAGACACTCCCAGTACCTCATATTCCAAGACCTCCTTTTGCCCCCTCTTCCCTATACTTCTGTCTGATCTCTAGGAGCACCAATGTCAGATGCTTTCTTGTTCACTCCTCCTAATGAAAACCAAGCCTTCTCCCAAGTCCTTTTTAATCCCATACCACTGCTTATCCCTCCAGCTTCTCTGTGTGATAAACCAGAAGCTGCACCTTTATGTTCCTTTCCTACACCCCAGCTGACTTTCCCAGCTCCCTGTGGGAGTGAGGGCAGGGGAGCCCTGATTGTGCCCTGCTCTTCACCAGGCCCTTCGTGTATCTATGGAAGAGCAGCGGCAGCGGCAGGAGGAGGAGGCCCGGCGGGCAGCTGCAGCTTCTGCTGCTGAGGCTGGGATTGCTACAACTGGGACTGAAGGTGAAAGAGGTGGAATCTGAAGTCCTGGGACTGTGGGATGCTAAACATTGAAAGCTGGGTGTAGGCACTGCAGGGAGAGTGTAGAGGTCTGACAGAGTAGGAATATGTGGGAGGGCCGGGCTAAGGGAATGGCTTTGGAGGCTGGCCTGTGTGGATATGGCATCAGTTCTACCCTGCTCCTCTTTTCCTTTTCCCAGACTCAGATGATGCCCTGCTGAAGATGACCATCAGCCAGCAAGAGTTTGGCCGCACTGGGCTTCCTGACCTAAGCAGTATGACTGAGGAAGAGCAGATTGCTTATGCCATGCAGATGTCCCTGCAGGGAGCAGGTGAGCCAGAGCCTGGGGGGTGCCTAGGCAGAGGGCTGGGATGAAGAAGTGTAACTGAACAGAGTGACCTCTCTTCCTCAGAGTTTGGCCAGGCGGAATCAGCAGACATTGATGCCAGCTCAGCCATGGACACATCTGAGCCAGCCAAGGTGAGACCCAAACCTGCCCCCCCGTCAGGTTTAAAGTCTTTGAATTTAGATCCTCATCCCTCTGAGGCTGGGAGCATTTCTACCATAGCTAAGTCCTTTGAGGAGCAGAGGGAAACACATGGATGTGCCTTTCTTACATGTAAACCTTGCTAAGGTAGCAATGCTAGTGGGCAAAGTTGGAGAAATGTCCTCATGTTCTGTAATTTTCCTTCCTTGCTGGTGGGAGCAGCCTGGGCAGTTCTCCAGGATGTCTACCCAGGAGGGAGAAAAGAGGGTCTGGGAAAAAGAAAAAGGAGAACTGGGTGTCTTGAGAGCAGGAAACCTCAGTGTGATGGAATCTGTTTTTCTCCTCAGAGCTCAATTAACAGAGTTCTCAGCAGGCGCCTCCTCTATTTGGTCAGTAATAACTGTTTGCATTCATGCCATATAAAGGATTTTGCTGATTTGTCCTTTCCTTACCTCGGCCAGAGGTGCCCGAATCCCCACACAGTCAGAAGGCAGGGGAGCTCCAGCAGCGGCATGCTCCTGTCCTTCACACCTGCTTACTCCCTGCTGCTCCACACCCTCCCCTGAGCTCACACTGCCTGTTTGCAGGAGGAGGATGATTACGACGTGATGCAGGACCCCGAGTTCCTTCAGAGTGTCCTAGAGAACCTCCCAGGTGTGGATCCCAACAATGAAGCCATTCGAAATGCTATGGGCTCCCTGGCCTCCCAGGCCACCAAGGACGGCAAGAAGGACAAGAAAGAGGAAGACAAGAAGTGAGACTGGAGGGAAAGGGTAGCTGAGCCTGCTCAGGGGACTGCATGGGAAGCACGGAATATAGGGTTAGATGTGTGTTATCTGTAACCATTACAGCCTAAATAAAGCTTGGCAACTTTTTTTCCTTTCTTGCTTCAAATAGTGATGGTTTTGAGTCTGAGAGAGGGGAGGAGCACCTGGCCTAAAGGAGAGCCTTCCTTGTGGAGTTCTCCATGTCTCTCTTTCCACCTGTCTGGGCCTCCTAATGTGCCGGGATTACAGGCCCAGGAGCCATGTTTCCATTTCTAATGAACGAAGACCTTGTTTAAACCACCTTCTTGCCAATAACTTTTACTCTGCACTCTGACACAGCTGAACCCCAAGCGTGGAATGGTACTCAACCTTTTCAGTTTTTTCATGTGTACTTCTAAGGTTCAGCAAGTTTAGGTTATTTGGCCAAGGATATTTAGCTAATGAAGAGGTAGAACCAGGATCAAAATCCAGACTTGTCTCAGACTTGTCTCACCAGTTGAGTCACCACCAAACAGTAGTTTCCCATTGCTCGCTGCCTTCAGTGACCCTGGTCAGCCCTGCAAGTCAGTTCCTTGTAGCAACTACTATACCTTCCTCTACTCCCCCATTACTCTCAACAGAAGCCTGACATCTTTACAGAGTCAAGGCCTTGAGGCAGGAAGCTCTGGCTCCCTCCCTCCCGCCAGCACCTCCCTGCATCAGTTATGCTGTTTCCCGAATATCTGCTGTCCTAAACACCCTCCTGGCGTTTTCCTCTCAGTGTACACGCATCAAATCCACACTACAAGTAACCTTACCTTGAGACTTTATATCATACTGTTTAAATATTTCACAAGGAACATCTATTCCCTTTATAATTTTTTTTTTAAGTATTTTTTTTTTGGCTGGGTGTGGTGGCTCACGCCTGTAATCCCAGCACTTTGGGAGGCCAAGGTGGGCAGATCACAATGTCAGGAGTTCAAGACCAGTCTGACCAATATGGTGAAACTGTCTCTACTAAAAATACAAAAAAAAAAAAAATAATAGCTGGGCATGGTGGCACACGCCTATAATCCCAGCTACTCAGGAGGCTGAGGCAGGAGAATTGCTTGAACCCGGGAGGCGGAGGTTGCAGTGAGCCGAGATCGTGCCACTGCATTCCAGCCTGGGTGACGGAGACTCTTGTCTCAAAAAAAAAAGTATATTTTTTTAAATTTTAAAGTCTGTGCTCTGTCACCCAGGCTGGGGTGCAGTAATGTGATCATAGTTCACTGTAGCCTTAACCTCCTAGCCTAAAGGATCCTCCTGCCTCAGTCTCCTGCGTAGCTGGGACTAAGGCACACACTACCACACCCAGCTAATTTTTTTTTTTTTTTTTGAGATGGAGTCTCACACTGTCGCCCAGGCTGGAGTGCAGTGGCACTGTCTTGGCTCACTGCAACCTCTGCCTCCCAGGCTCAAGCGATTCTCATGCCTCAGCCTCCCAAGTAGCTGGGACTATAGGTGTGTACCACCATGTCAGGCTAATTTTTAATTTTTTTATAGAGATGGGGTCTGTTTCCCAGGTTGGTCTTGAACTGGGCTCAAGTGATCCTCCCACATTGGCCTCCCAAAGTGCTGGGATTATAGGTATGAGCCACCGTGCCTGGCCTATACAGTTTTAAAAGTTAGATTTGTAATAAAAATTGGTAGGGTCCTGCCCCAACCCTCTGCAGTGTTGAGACCTACTCCCAGAAGTAATTTAACTTCTTTAGCTAGCTCTTCCTGTACTTACTTCCTTATTCCCAAAGAATGAACTTATATGGCTATTTCTTAATTTTTCCATTTTAGCCATTATCTATACTATTTACTATAGAATATTATAATTTATTTTTTGTTGTTTTGGAGGCAGAGTTTCGCTCTTGTTGCCCAGGCTGGAGTGCAATGGCACGATCTCTGCTCACTGCAACCTCCGCCTCCCGGGTTCAAGCGATTCTGCTGCCTCAGCCTCCCAAGTAGCTGGGATTACAGGCATGTGCCACCATGCCCGTCTAATTTTTGTATTTTTAGTAGAGACGGGGTTTCACCATCTTGGCCAGGCTGGTCTTGAACTCCTGACCTTGTGATCTGCCTGCCTTGGCCTCCTGAAGTGCTGGGACTACAATGCCTGACTAATTTTTATATTTTTTTTTGTAGAGACATGGTTTCGCCAGGTTACCTACACTGGTCTCAAACTCGTGAGCTCAAACAGTCTGCCCACCTCAGCCTCCCAAAGTGCTGGAATTACAGGCGTGAACCACCACACCCAGCATTGTTTTTGTTTTTATTCTTTTACTGTCAGAAATAGAAACCTCCTCTCAAATTGGTCAAATACAGTAGGTAACCTGTTAACCTCATGTGATGGCCTCCTGAGCTTGCTCCAATGTGGATTGGTTGTCCTAAACCTGCTGCAAAGTTGCAGTTCTGGCCCTTCCCTACACCTTCATCCTGGGAATCACTTATTTCCTGGATGCCATGTTTTGGTTTTCCTTTGTTTCATCCTCTGTTTTAGCAGAATTTGTCATCCAGTAGCTTCCTGAGAAAGGCGCACAGCAAGTTTATTTTGTGTATGCCTGAAAACATCTTGGCAGAGTATAGAATTCTACATTTAGGCCGGCGCGGTGGCTCAAGCCTGTAATCCCAGCACTTTGGGAGGCCGAGACGGTCGGATCACGAGGTCAGGAGATCGAGACCATCCTGGCTAACACGGTGAAACCCCGTCTCTACTAAAATACAAAACTAGCCGGGCGAGGTGGCGGGCGCCTGTATTCCCAGCTACTTGGGAGGCTGAGGCAGGAGAATGGCGTGAACCCGGGAGGCGGAGCTTGCAGTGAGCTGAGATCCGGCCACTGCACTCCAGTCCGGGCGACAGAGCGAGACTCCGCCTCAAAAAAAAAAAAAAGAATTCTACATTTAAAATAATGTTTCTTTAGATTTTGAAGGCATTGCCTCATTGTTTTCAGTTTTCTTTTGTTTGTTTTATTTTCTCAATGTTTCAGCATCCAGAGGAATCTTGTTTGTTGGTGTTGAGACAGGATCTCACTTTGTCATTCAGGCTGCAATGCAGTGGCAGGAACACGGCTCAGGCTGACTTGCCGCCGCTACCTCCGAGGCTCAAGCAATCCTCTTGCCTCACTATCTCAACTATATGGGACTACAGGTGCATGCCACAACGCCCATCTGGACTTTGTATTTTTT
This sequence comes from Rhinopithecus bieti, assembly GCF_001698545.2. Taxonomy (NCBI): domain Eukaryota; kingdom Metazoa; phylum Chordata; class Mammalia; order Primates; family Cercopithecidae; genus Rhinopithecus; species Rhinopithecus bieti. Next base: position 1,134,815 of record NW_016806834.1, on the reverse strand, counting down.
GTAGAGATGGGGTTTCACCACATTGCCCAGGCTGGTCTGGAACTCCTAACCCTAAGTGATCCGCTCACCTCGGCCTCCCAAAGTGCTGGGATTACAGGCGTGTGCCACCTCTCCCATGGCCTGTATTCTAGTTTTCAGGGGGTATTATTAAGAAACTAGGGCTGGGTGTGGTAGCTCATGCTTGTAATCCCACACTTTGGGAGGCTGAGGTGGGAGGATCACTTGAGCCCAGGAGTTCAAGAACAGCCTGGGGAACATGGCAAGACCCCATTCCCCCACATTTTCTTAATTAAAAACAAAAAACAAATTAGCTGGTTGTGGTGCAGTGCACCTATAGTTCTAGCTACTCATGAGGCTGAGGTGGGAGTATCACTTGAGCTCAGGGGTCCAGGCTGCAATGAGCAGTGGTCACGTTACTGTACTCTAGCCTGGGCAACAGAGCAAGACTGTCCCAAAAAACAAAAAAAGCATCCTGTTTTTGTATCATGGGTGCAGTATCTTCTCTTGTATACATATATTTTTTTGATACAGAGTCTCATTCTGTCGCCCAGGCTGGAGTGCAGTGGCATGATCTCAGCTAACTGCAACCTCTGCCTCCTGGATTCAAGTGATTCTTGTGCCCTAGCCTCCCGAGTAGCTGGGACTACAGGCATATGTCACCATACCTGGCTAATTTTTGTATTTTTAGTAGAGACAGAGTTTCACCATCTTGACCAAGTTGGTCTTGAACTCCTGACTTCATGATCTACACCTGCCTCGGCCTCCCAAAGTGCTGGGATTGCAGGCGTGAGCCACCGCGCCTGGCCAATCTTAATTTCTACGGATAGTAATTGCAGTTTTAGGGTATTTTCTTCTGGTCCCTTCATTATCTGTTACTCTCTGGGCTCCTCCTCTTTTGGCTTCTTTTTATGTTGGAGACTGCCTTCAGCTCTCAGATGATTCTTGGCTGTCTGTCCCCATTTAAGAGAGAGCTGCCTGGAAACTCCATGGATGGGGTGCACAGAGACTGTCATATGTGGGCTTCCCTGGGAGTAAGGACGGAGAGAGCAGCCTTTGAGTTCCTGTCGGCTTCTCCTGAGTCAGTCATCTCCAAAAAGGAATTTTCCAGTCCTCCTTCCCCTGCTTTCAGAGGACCAAGGACTTTTCTGTGTTTGAGCCTTTCGGTTCTAAGACTGATTATTTTGTTCTTTATTGGCTCTTCACTCCCTACATTATGAGCAGAACGGAAAAATCCCCAAACTTAAGTCAGTTATCTTGCACATCTGGCTTTCCGTTTATCAAACTAAATCTCTCATTTGCTGTAGTCTTCTCCTTGTCCTTGTGCTTTTTCATGTCTTAAGTTTTTGTTTACTTATTTTTATTTATTTATTTTTTTGAGACAGAGTCTCGCTCTGTCGCCCAGGCTGGAGTGCAGTGGTTCGATCTCAGATCACTGCAAGCTCCGCCTCCCGGGTTCACGCCATTTTCCTGCCTCATTCTCCCGAGTAGCTGGGACTACAGGTGCCCATCACTACGCCCGGCTAATTTTTTGTATTTTTAGTAAAGACGGGGTTTCACCGTGTTAGCCAGGATGGTCTTGATCTCCTGACCTCATGATCCTTGGCCTCCCAAAGTGCTGGGATGACAGGCGTGAGACACTACGCCTGGATATTTTTTGAGACAGGGTCTCACTTTGTTGCCCAGGCTGCAGAGCAGTTGTGCCATCATGGCTCACTGCAGCCCTGGCCTCCCAGGCTCAGGTGATCCTCCCACCTTAGCCTCCCTAGTAGCTGGGACTATGGGCACATGCCACCATGCCTGGCCTTTTTCACTTCTTTACTCTTATTTTGATGTGATTTCTAGGGTGAGCCGAGATAAGCTCAATTCACGACATATAACTAGAAACTCTTCCTTAAGTTCAATTACCTAATTCCTCTAACTCATAAGGTGGTTGTGAAAATTAAAGGTGGTTATGTGTGTGTAACAAGATGGTGAAAGGTTTTTCTGGTTGTGTTGGAGTTTGAGCTGAGTCTTAAGGACAGAAGTGCACACAGAAGTGTATTTTTTAGTAGAGACGGGGTTTCACCATGTCAGGCTGGTCTCAAACTCCTGACCTCAGGTGATCCACCTGCCTCGGCCTCCCAAAGTGCTGGGATTACAGGCGTGAGCCACTGCGCCCAGCCTTCCTTTTCTTTTGAGACAGGGTCTCATTCTATCACCCAGGCTGGAGTGCAGTGGTGTGATCCTGGCTCACTGCAACTTCTGCCTTGTGGGCTCAAGTGATCCTCCCACTTCAGCCTCCTGAATAGCTGGGACCACAGACAGATGCCACCACACCCAGCTAATTTTTGTATTTTTTGTAGAGATGGGGTTTGCTATGTTGCCCAGGCTGGTCTCAAACCCCTGGGTTCAAGCAATCCGCCTGCCTCGACCTCCCAGAGTTCTGGGATTACAGGCGTGTGCCACTACATCCAGCCTTAACTGCTTTGTAAGGCAAAATAGGGAACTATCTGACTAAGTGCTTCGCAGGTACTAAGGGTTACCAGCTTTCCAGCCTGTACTGGGTATATCATTCCTGATAACTGCCTAACCCACTTTTCCTAAGCCAATGCCAGATTTTATTTATTTTTGTTTGTTTCTGGTTTTGTTTTTGAGACAGGGTCTCACTTTGTTGCCCAGGCTGGAAGGCAGTAGCGCAATCTCGGCTTACTGCAGCCTCTGCCTCCTGGTTTCAAATGATCCTCCTGCCTCAGCCACCTGAGTAGCATGTGACACCACGCCCAGCTAATTTTTGTATTTTTAGTAGAGACGGGGTTTTGCCGTGTTGCCCCAGCTGGTCTCGAACTCCTGAGCTCAAAGCAATCCGCCCACCTCGGCCTCCCAAAGTGCTGGGATCATAGATTACAGTCATGAGCCATATGCCCGACCCCTATTTTATTTTATTTTTTGAGATAGGGTCTCACTCTGTCCCCAGGGCTGGAGTGCAGTGGCATGATCACAGCTTACCGCAACCTTGACCTCCCAGGTTTAAGCAATCCTCCCACCTCAGCCTCCCAAGTAGCTGAGACCTACAGGCAGGCACCACCATGCCCGGCTTATTTATTTATTCATTCATTCATTCCATGAACCAGCTAATTTATTTATTTTTAATTAATTATTTATTTTGAGACAGAGTCTCCTCTGTTGCCCAGGCTGGAGTGCAGTAGTTCGATCTCGGCTCACTGCAACCTCTGCCTCCCAGGTTCAAGCAATTCTCCCTGCCTCAGCCTCCCGAGTAGCCAGATTACAGGTGCCTGCCACCACGCCCGGCTAATTTTTGTATTTTTTAGTAGAGACAGGATTTTGCCATGCTGGCCGGGCTGGTCTTAGATACTCTTACTTGACTACTTACTTGCAGTACTAATTATGAATCGACTTGGAATTGCATTTATGTTTGTAACAGAGACTAGAAGTAACAGAGACTTAAACAAGATGGAAGTTAATTTTTCTCTCAAGGTAATGAAATCTGGATGCAGGCAGTCCAGGGCTCATCTAGTGTCCCCAGGAATTCATCAGGTTCCCAGGCTGCTTTGCATCCTTGAAGACCTCTGTTTTTCTCCCTGCTCTGCCATCCTTAAAGGCCTGTGTTTGGCCAGGCACAGTGGCTCATGCTAGTCCTAGCTACTTGGAAGGTTGAGGTGGGAGGATCTGGGAGGATCCCTTGAGCCTGGGAGGTTGAGGCTGCAGTGAGCCTCGAACGTGCTGCTGCATTCTAGCCTGGGTGACACAGTGAGAACCTGCCTCAGAAAAAAAATGCTTTGGCTTTCTCAATTTGCCTGAAAAATCACAAGATCACAAGATCCTTTAACCATCAGGCCTGTGTTCTAGACAGGAAATAAATAGGAAGGGGAGAGGAGAAAATGATTGAAAGAATTAAAGGGAGCATATGCCAGCTGCTTGACCTTCTTTAATTTTAATTTTAATTTTTACCTTCTGGTGCTCTCCTTGTCTCCCTGCCTCTACAGAGACAAAAAATAACAATAATGATATAACAATTAGCTGGGCATTGTGGCATGCACCACTAGTCCTAGTTACTCAGGAGGCCAAGGTGGGAGGGACTGCTTAAGCCAAGGAATTTGAGGCTGCAGTGAGCCATGATGATGCCAGTGCACCCTATCTTTTTTTGTTGTTTTGTTTTAGTAGNAGGCTTGAGCCACCGCGCCCGGCCAAAGTGCACCCTATGTAAAAAAAAAAAAAAAAGGCCGGGCGCGGTGGCTCAAGCCTGTAATCCCAGCACTTTGGGAGTCTGAGGCCGGTGGATCATGAGGTCCAGATCAAGACCATCCTGGCCAACATGGTGAAACCCCATCTCTACTAAAAATACAAAAATCAGCTGGGTGTGGTGGCATGTGCCTGTAGTCCTGGCTACCCGGGAGGCTGAGGCAGGAGAATCACTTGAACTGAAGAGGTGGAGGTTGCAGTGAGCCAAGATGGTGCCACTGCACTCCAGCCTGGTGACAGAGTGAGACTCTGTCTCAAAAAAAAAAAAAGTTTGAAGCTGAATTATTAACATACAGGTTTAATTACTGCATCTTCCTAGTGAATGGAAACATAACAATGTAGTAACTCTTCATGACTAGTTAATACTTTTAGTCTTAAATTTTATTTAATCTAATATTAACACAGCTATACCAACTCTGTTTTGTGGTTAGTGTTTCCCTGGCATATATGTTTTTCTATTCTTTTACTTTTAACCCCTCTAGTTATTTTTCTTTTTTCTTTTTTTTTTTGAGACAGAGTCTCACTCTATCACCCAGGCTGGAATGCAGTGGCATGATCTTGGCTCACTGCAGCCTCTGCCTCCCGGGTTCAAGTGATTCTCCCGCCTCAGCCTCCTGAGTAGCTGGGATTACAGCCCTGAGTAGCTGGGATTACAGGCGCCTGCCACCGCACCCTGCTAATTTTGTATTTTTAGTAGAGACAGGATTTCACCATGGTAGCCAGGCTGATCTCGAACTCCTCAGCAGATCCGCCTGCCTTGGCCTCCCAAAGCACTGGGATTACAGGTGTGAGCCACTGCACCCGGCCAAGCCTCCAGTTTTCTTTGAGAATGTTATTCTAACCCACCCTGCGTGGCTAATTTTTGTATTTTTTAGTAGAGATGGGGTTTCACTATGTTGGCCAGGTGGGTCTCGAACTCCTGACCTCAAGTAATCCGCCCAACTCGGCCTCCCAAACTGTTGGGATTACGGGTGTGAGCCAACACGCCTGGCCAGATACTATCACTAGTATCTCATATAAGCAATGTTGATGTAGCTTTACCCACAAATCTGCTAATCTTTTTCTCACCAATTATTGCTTCACAAACCATTCTGGGATAATTTTATTTTCTGGAAGTAAATCCTATTTTTTTTTTTTTTTTTGAGACAGAGTCTCTGTCACCCAAGCTAGAGCGCAGTGGAATAATCTTGGCTCATTGCAACCTGCAACCTCTGCCTCCTGGGTTCAAGTGATTCTGCTGTCTCAGTATCCTGAGTAGCTGGAACTACAGGTGTGCACCACCACACCCAGCTAATTTTTTTGTATTTTTAGTAGAGATGGGTTTCACCATGTTGGCCAGGCTGGTCTCGAGCTTCTGGCCTCAAGTGATCTGCCTGCCTCAGCCTCCCCAAAGTGCTGGGATTACAGGCATGAGCCACCACACCTGGCCTAAATCCTATAGTTCTTTTAGTGAAGATATGTTGGTAGTCAACTTTCTCAGTTTCTGTTTGTGTAAAATGTCCTTGTTTCATCTTCATACATAAATATATTAGATATAGAAATTTGAATCTATGAATATATTCTCCCAGCACATTGATGATATAATTCTACTGTTGGGTTTTCACTGTTGCTGTACAGAAGTCAGGTATCAATCTAATTGCTATTTTTACTTTTATTTTTATTTTTTTGAGATGGAGTCTCTCTGTCACCCAGGCTGGAGTACAGTGGCGTGATCTTGGCTCACTGCAACCTCCATCTCCTGGGCTCAAGTGATTCTCATGCCTCAGCCTCCCAAGTAGCTGGGACTATAGGCACATGGCACCATGCCCAGCCTCTAATTGCTATTTCTTTGTAAGTCTTTTTTTTTTCTCCTGAGCTGACAAATGATTATAGTATCTTTGTTTCTGATGTTCTACACTTTCAATATAATGTGTCTGGGTATAGATTTATTTTCATATGTCATGCTTGGGATTTGTTGGGATTCCTGAAACTGAAGACTAATGTCTCATCAATTTCATAGTACTATTAGCCACTAACTCTTTTTTGAGAGTTGGGGTCTTGCTCTATTGCCCAGGCTGGAGTGCAGTGATGCAATCATGCTTCACTGCAGCCTCCAACTCCTGGACTCAAGCAATCCTTCCCACTTCAGCCTCTCGAGTAGCTGAGATTACAAGCGCATTGCACCGTGCTTTGCCTTTTTTTCTTTTGAAGTGATGTCAAACTTACATAAAAGTTGCATGTATAGTCCAAAAGACTTTTTTCCCCCTGAATCATCTGAGGGTAAGTTGCCAACTTAATTGCTCATTATCCCTGAATACTTTAGTATATATTTCCTAGAAAAAAAAGACATTCCATTACATAACTAGAAGACAATCACACAAATCAGAAAATTAGCACTGTTATATTACCACCATCTAATCCTCAGATTTATCAACTAGCCCAATAATGGCATTTATAGCAAAGAAAGGAAAAAAATACAGTTTAGAATCTCATGTTGCATTTAACTGTCACATCTTTCTAAATTCCTTTAACCCAGAAAAGTTCCTGATCTTTCCTTGATTTTTATGACCCTGACACTTTATTTTTATTTTATTTTATTTTATTTTATTTATTTATTTTTTGAGATGGAGTCTCGCTCTGTCGCCCAGGCTGGAGTGCAGTGGCCGGATCTCAGCTCACTGCAAGCTCCGACTCCCGGGTTTACGCCATTCTCCTACCTCAGCCTCCCAAGTAGCTGGGACTATAGGCGCCCGCCACCATGCCCGGCTAGTTTTTTGTATTTTTTTAGTATGGACGAGGTTTCACCGTGTTAGCCAGGATGGTCTCACTCTCCTGACCTCGTGATCCACCCGTCTCGGCCTCCCAAAGCGTTGGGATTACAGGCTTGAGCCACTGCGCCCGGCCTATTTTATTTATTTATTCATTTATTTTTTGAGACAGAGTCTCGCTCTGTCGCCCAGGCTGGAGTGCAGTGGCGCGATCTTGGCTCACTGCAAGCTCCGCCTCCTGGGTTCACACCATTCTCCTGCCTCAGCCTCCCGAGTAACTGGGACTACAGAGGACCGCCACCATGCCCGGCTAAGTTTTTTGTATTTTTAGTAGAGATGGGGTTTTACTGTGTTAGCCAGGATGGTCTCGATCTCCTGACCTTGTGATCCGCAAGCCTCGACCTCCCAAAGCGCTAGGATTACAGGCATGAGCCACTGCACCCGGCCTATTTATTTATTTTTGAGACAGTCTTGCTCTGTTGCCCAGGCTGGAGTGCAGTGGCACCATCTTGGCTCACTGCAACCTCCATCTCCTGGGTTCAAGTGATTCTCCCGTCTCAGCCTCCTGAGTAGCTGGGATTACAGGCACCTGCCACATGTCCAGCTATCTTCTGTATTTTTAGTAGAGTCAGGGTTTCACCATGTTGTCCAGGCTGGTCTCGAACTGCTGACCTCAGGTGATCTGCCCGCTTTGGCCTCCTAAAGTGCTGGGATTACAGGCGTGAGCCACTGTGCCTGGCCAGACCCTGACACTTTAGAACATTACAGTCCAGTTATTTATTTATTTATTTTTTATTTTGTTTTATGACGGAGTCCCGCTCTATTGCCCAGGCTGGAGTGTAGTGGCGTGGTCTTGGCTCACTGCAAACTGACTCCTGGGTTCATGCGATTCTCCTGCCTCAGCCTTCTGAGTAGCTGGGAATACAGGTGCCCGCCACCATGCCTGGCTAATTTTTGTATTTTTAGTACAGCCAGGGTTTCACCATGTTGGCCAGGCTGGTCTCGAACTCCTGACCTCAAGTGATCCGCCTGCCTTGGACTCCTAGAGTGCTGGGATTACAGGCATAAACCTGTAAAATAACTGGCCCCAGACAGTTATTTTGAATTGCCCCTTAATCTGGATTTGTCTGATGTCGGATTCAGGTTATGCATCATTGGCAGGGATAGCACAGTGATGGTGTTATTCTCGTTGTGCTGTATCAGATAGCACACGGTTTTAATTTGTTCCATTTTTTCATAATAATAAGGGGTGAGTGGGCAGGGTACAGATAAAATAATATTGGCCCTGATTTGACAATTGCTGGAGCTGGCTGATGATTACCTGGAGGCTCATACTTTTCTGTTTACTTTTATGTGTTTGAAATTTTTCAGAATATTGAAATATATGTTTTAAAATCTGAAGCAAAGATATTTAAAATATTTTATCTAGCATATTAAGGCACAGTGGTACCAAGTGGGATTTCAGTGTTGTTGCATTTACTATAATGCTGGGAAGGGATGATCTTCAAATTTAAAAAATATATGTATGCAGTCTAGGCTCAACCCATAGGTCCACAGTTTGTAGTTTTTGTCCTAGAAAATGAAAGAGTATGGACAGTGGCTCACGCCTGTAATCCTAGTGCTTTGGGAGGCTGAGGCAGGAGGATAGCTTAAGCCCAGGAGTTTGAGACAGCCTGGGCAACATAAGGAGACCTTGTCTCTACAAACTATATATACACACATATATATTTTAATTAGTCAGATGTGGTCACACACACCTATAGTCCCAGCTACTCAGAAGGCTGAGCGGGATAATTGCTTGAGTCCAGGAGTTCAAGGTTACAGTGAGCTATGATGACACCACTGAACTCCAGCCTGGGTGACACAGCAAGACCCTGTTTGTTAAATAAATTGAATAAATAGGCCAGGTGGGCTGGGTGTGGTGTCTCATGCCTGTATTCCCAGCACTTTGGGAGGCCAAGGTGGGTGGATCACCTGAGGTCAGACCAACCTGACCAACACAGTGAAACCCCATCTCTACCAAAAATACAAAATTAGCTGGGCATCATGGCGCACACCTGTAGTCCCAGCTACTTGGGAGGCTGAGGCAGGAGAATCGCTTGAACCTGGGAAGCTGAGGTTGCAGTTAGCCAAGATCGCACCACTGTACTCCAGCCTGGGCAACAAGAGTGAAACTCCATCTCAAAATAAATAAATAAATAAATAAATAAATAAATAAATAAATAGGGTAGATGTGGTGGCTCACACCTGTAATTCCAGCACTTTGGGAGGCTGTTGTGGGAGGATCACTTGAACCCAGGAAATCGAGAGCAACCTGGGCAACATAGTGGGACCCTATCTCTACCAAAAATAAAAAAATTAGCTGGGCATGGTGGTGCATGCCTGTAATCCCAGCTATTCGGGAGGCTGACATGGGAGGATCACATGAGCCAAGGAGCTCAAGGCTGCAGTAAGCCGAGACTGCACCACTACACTCCAGCCTGGATGGTAGAGTGAGACCCTCTCAAAAAAAAGAAAGCCAGGCCCTCCCATGGTGGCTCACGCCTGTAATCTCAGTACTTTGGGTGGCCGAGGTAGGCAGATCACGAGGTCAGGAGTTCGAGACCAGCCTGGCCAGTATGGTAAACTCCGCCTCTACTAAAAACACACATAAAAAATTAGCCAACCATGGCAGTGGGCGCCTGTAATCCCAGCTACTCTGGAGGCTGAGGCAGGAGAATCGCTGGAACCCGAGAGGTGGAGGTTGCAGTGAGCTGAGACTGTGCCATTGCACTCCAGCCTGAGTGAGAGCGAGACTAATAATAAGAAACAGTCACAGCTCTCCTTGCTCGATTACTTTCTACAGGAACATGGCGGTTACACCACTGAGGCATTCCTCAGTGCCCAGCAAAATTTTGTGCAAAGTTGTGCTGGGTACTGCTTGGTCTGCTACCTGCTGCAAGTCAAGGACAGGTAGGTGACTTCTGCTGCTCATCCTAACATTTCTCCAGGGTTCTCTCCGTCCCTTCGTGTGTAGTTCTCAATTACTTATTACTGCCCTCCATGGCAAAGATGTGAAAAATGAAACAATATATTTTAAGCAAAGACAGGTTTGTGAAGACTATAATAATAATAATAACAATCAAGAATGAGGATAGGAGTAGTATAGGACAGAGTGGGGTGAGGCAGAAGATGGCTGCAACAAGGAAAGGTGGTGGGTGCTATTAACAGAAGGTGCTGCACCATTAATCTGGGGGTCTGTGTGTCTGTGTGTGCATCTCCAAAGATTCCTCCTACTAGCCAGGCGCAGTGCCTCACATCTGCAGCCCCAGCTACTTGGGAGGCTGAGGTGGGTGGATCACTTGAGCCCAGAAGGTTGAGGCTGCAGTGAGCCGTGATTGCCCCACTGCACTCCAGCCTGGGTGACAGAGCAAGACCTTGTTTAAAAAAAAAAAAAAAAAGTGTGTGAATGTGTGTGTGCATGTGTGTATATATATATATATTCCTCTTACCCTTTCCCAGGCAATGGTTACCACAATTCTGCTACTATCACCATTGATTTACTTTGCCTGTTCTTGAACTTTATTTTTTATTTTTGTTTTATTTTTTGAGACGGAGTCTTGCTCTGTCGCCCAGGCTGGAGTGCAGTGACATGATCTCAGCTCACTGCAACCTCTGTCACCCAGGTTCAAGCGATTCTCCTGCCTCAGCCTCCCAAGTAGCTGTGATTACAGGTGCGCGCCACCACGCCTGGCTAATTTTTGTGTTGTTAGTAGAGATGGGGTTTCAGCATCTTGGCCAGGCTGGTCTTGAACTCCTGACCTTGTGATCCACCTGTCTCAGCCTCCCAAAGTGCTGGGATTACAGGTATGAGCCACCATGCCTGGCTTGAACTTTATATAAATGGAATCATACTATATATATATATATAGTGTATACACACACACACACATATATATAAATGGAATCATACTCTCTATATATATGAAGTTCAAGAATTTTATTTTTATTTTTATTTTTTTGAGTCAGAGTGTCACTCTTGTTGCCCAGGCTGGAGTGCAATGGCACAATCTCGGCTCACTGCAACCTCCGCCTCCCAGGTTCAAGTGATTCTCCTACCTCAGCCTCCCGAGTGGCTGGGATTACAGGCATATGCTACCATGCCCAGCTAAGTTTTGTAGTTTTAGTAGAGACAGAGTTTCTCCATGTTGGTCAGGCTAGTCTCGAACTCCTGACCTCAGGTGATTCGCCTGCCTCAGCCTCCCAAAGTGCTGGGATTACAGGCGTGAGCCACTGCACCCAGCCCATTCCTGTTGATTTAAATATCCAGGTAAATGAGTCTTCCAGGCCACTGGCCTCTCAGTCTCTTGATCTCCCCTCCTAGTCCATTCCTCTCTCCTGAATGCCTATTTCCTACCTTTTTTCTCCTCAAACTCCTAGTTTCTTCATCATCCTCACTCTTAGAGGCTGATCTTGATTTTTTATTCTTACAGAGTTTGACAACACGTGCTCTTTCTTATACCACTGGACAACAGAAACAACAAAGAGATATCCCACAGCTCCCCAGCTCCGTCGACCCATGCCCGCTCACTCTGCCTTCTCTCCCAATTATTATTCGAGAACTGTTCCTGCCCCTGTGTAAGGCAATTCCTCTGTTTGTGAACTTGACCCTCTCACTCACCTTCTGAAGAACATGGCTCCAGGAACTTTCCTTATCGCTCTGCTACTTCAGTTTTTCCTGTCTACAGGATCCTCCCCACCCGTGTACTAACATACAACTTCTTCATCTTCAAATAGTCCTTTCCTTGGGTCAGTAGAACCTGATGAGAAAAAGAGATAACTATTAAAAGAAATAGTCCTTTCTTGGTCACTCTTTTTCCTCTAGTTGCCATCTTTTTTCTCCTTCCTTCCTTTGAAAGAGTTTTATAGTGACTTTTCTTTTTTCCTCCTCCATTCTTTTGAACCCATTCCATGCAGGCTTTTGTCCCCACCAGTCCATCAACTCTCTCCTTATCATGATCACTGGTGACCTCCATTATGCTTAAATCCATTGGTCAATTCTCAGGTTTCATCCTATTTGATATTTTAGTGGCATCTGACTATCATTCTCTCTTCCTCTTTCTTGAGATACTTTTTAAATTTAGCTTGAAGGTTACAACATTCTCCTGGTTCCCTCCTTTCTCTTTGCTGTTCTTCTCATCTCCTTGACCTTTTAACTTTGGAGTTTCCCATGCCTCAGTCCTCCCTTGGTGATCTCATCCATTCTGACCTGGGTTTTAAATACTATCTATAAGCTGATGACACCTACATTTGTATCTCCACTTGGATGTGTAATACCTCAACATGACTAAAACTGAGCTACCGACCTAACCCCTAAAACCTGCTTCTCCTGTAGTCTCAGCTCAAGAAATGGGCAGTATCATGCTTCTACTTCCTCAGCCTCCAAGCTTTGGAGTCTTTTCTTTCTCTCACACCCCACTTTCAACCCTTTTAAAACGTAAGTCAGCCGGGCGCGGTGGCTCAAGCCTGTAATCCCAGCACTTTGGGAGGCCGAGACGGGCGGATCACAAGGTCAGGAGATCGAGACCATCCTGGCGAACACGGTGAAACCCCGTCTCTACTAAAAATACAAAAAAACCCTAGCCAGGTGAGGTGGCGGGCGCCTGTAGTCCCAGCTACTCGGGAGGCTGAGGCAGGAGAATGGCGTAAACCCGGGAGGCGGAGCTTGCAGTGAGCTGAGATCCGGCCCCAGCCCTCCGGCCTGGGGGCCGGAGGGGGGCCCGGCCTTAAAAAAAAAAAAAAAAAACAAAAAAAAAAAAACAAAAAAAAACGTAAGTCAGGCCACCATGTCATCTGTCTCCTTTTGATGGCTTCCTATCCTACTCTGAGAAAATGAGAAAGAACTTCCCATAGCTTCCAAAGCATCCCATGACCCAACTCAGTCCTCCCTCCCACTCTGGAACACACTCCCCACCTGAGGACCTTGTACTTGTTCTTTCTTCCTGGAATGTTCTTGTCCCAGATAGCTGCATGGCTCACTCCCTCATCTCCTTCAGACCTTTACTTAACCACCATCTTCTCGGAAAGGCCTTCATTGTCCACCCTATCTAAAATTGCAACCCTCCCACACTTACTGTCATCCTTCCCTGCTTTTTTTTTGTTTTTTTTTGAGACGGAGTCTTGCTCTGTGCCCAGGCTGTAGTGCAGTGGCGCAATCTCTGTTCACTGCAACTTCTGCCTCCCGGGTTCAAGCGATTCTCCTGCCTCAGCCTCCCAAGTAGCTGGGACTATAGGTGTGTGCCACCATGCCCGGCTAATTTTTTATTTTTAGTAGAGACGGGGTTTCACCGTGTTAGCCAGGATGGTCTTGATCTCCTGACCTCGTAATTCACCCGCCTCGGCCTCCCAAAGTGCTGGGATTACAGGTGTGAGCCACTGCACCTAGCCGCCTGCTTTCTTTTTTGATTTTGTTTTTAAATTAATACTTTATTTTTTACAGCATTTTAGGTTTACAGAAAACTGAGCACAAAATGGGAGTTCCCACATATCCTCTCTCCAGTTTCCCGTTGTTATTATTTTGAGACAAGGTCTTGGTCTTTTGCCCAGGCTGGAGTGCAGTGGTGTGACTATACTTCACTGCAACCTTGACCTCCAGGGCTCAGGTGATTCTCCCTCCTCAGCCTCCCAAATAGCTGGGACCACAGGCGTGCACCACCATGCCACACTTAAAAAAAGTTTTTTTGTAGAGATGGGGTCTCTCCATGTTTTTCAGTTTACTCCATTATTCATTAATATCTTGCATTAGTGTGGTACATTTGTTACAATTGATGAACCAATATGGATACATTATTATTAAGAGACAGGGTCTCACTTTGTTGCCCAGGCTGGAGTGTGGCAGCAGGATCATAGCTCACTGCAGCCTCAAACTTCTGGGCTCAAGGGACTCTCCCGCTTCAGCCTCTTGAGTAGTTAGGACTACAGGTGTGCGCCACTGTACTCTGCTAATTTTTCTAATTTTGTTGTTGATCCTCCCACTTTGGCCTCCCAACGTTCAGGTATTACATGTGTGAGCCACCAACGCTCACAGGGTTCAGTCTTTGTGTTGTACATTCCGTGGCTTTTGACAAATGAATAATGCCATGTATTCACTATTATAGTATCATACAGAATAGTTTCAGCGTCCTGAGAGTCCCCTGTGCTCCATTTATTCATCTCTCTCCCTCCACCTGAACCCTTGGCAACCAACCACTGATTTTTTTTTTTTTTTTTTTTGAGACGGAGTCTCGCTCTGTCGCCCAGGCTGGAGTGCAGTGGCCGGATCTCAGCTCACTGCAAGCTCCGCCTCCCGGGTTTACGCCATTCTCCTGCCTCAGCCTCCCGAGTAGCTGGGACTACAGGCGCCTGCCACCTCGCCTGGCTAGTTTTTTGTATTTTTTAGTAGAGACGGGGTTTACACGGTGTTAGCCAGGATGGTCTCGATCTCCTGACCTCGTGATCCACCCGTCTCGGCCTCCCAAAATGATCTTTTTACTCTCTCTAGTTTTGCCTTTTCTAGAATGTCACATAGTTGGAATCATACAGCATGCAGCCTTTTCAGATTGGCTTCTTCATTTATTCACGTGCATTGAAGATTCCTCTGTCTTTGCATGGCTTGAGAGCTCTATTTTATTCCTTGGCAGCTATCATTTCTAATATTTATTGTTTGTCTTCTCTTTAAGAATGTGTGTTTCATGACAGGGCTTCTTGTCTGCTTTGTTCACTGCTGCATCCCCAGTACCTGGAATAGTACCTCCTTCCATGGTTGTGCTAAGGATTACATGAATTATTAATGATATACATAAAGTTTTTCTTTGTGTGTGTGTGTGTGTGTGTGTTTTGAGACAGGGTCTCGCTCTGTCTCCCAGGTTGGAGTGCAGTGGTGCGATCCCAGCTCACTGCAGCTTTGACTTCCTAGGCTCAAGCGATCCTTCCATCCCAGCCTCCCCAGCAGCTGGGATCACAGTCGCCTGCCAACACCCCTGGCTAATTTTTTTTTTTCCAAATATTTTGTAGAGGCAGAGTCCTGCTATGTTGCATAGGCTGGTCTCGAACTCCAGGGCTCAAGGGAGCTACCCACCTAGACTTCTCAAAGTGCTGGGATTACAGGCGTGAGTCCCCCATAATATTATGTGTATATGAGTAGTAACTGTTATTCCGTATAGGGAGACCAGAAGAGGAAGTGGAAATGGAATGCCGGTTGCTTACATAGGGACCCTTAAATAGTCCTCAGAGAAGGAAGAACACCTGAGCTGGAGCGACTGGGAGCAAATGCAGGCGGACTGAGCACACAGGATGCAAGGCTCCAGGAGGAAAGGCACACTAATCCCAACTGCCAATTACTTTACAAAGCACGTTTACATTCTAAAATCATTTAATCCTCACAAAAATAATATTGTCAGGTGGTATTATAATCCCCGTTTTACCCATGAGAAAACAGGATCTGGGAGGTTGAGCGACTTGCCCATTGCCATCATAGGGCAAGTGGTGGCTCCAGGATTCCCATCCATAAGTTCTGACTCATACTTCAAAGGAGCTCGGAAACTGCCCGGGCCCGACGGGGAGTCCTGGTTCCGGTGTCCTGGGACTCCTGGGCAGGGTAACAAAACCACTTTTTTTGTTTTGTTTTGTTTTGTTGAG
>NW_016806834.1:1098226-1118861 GCF_001698545.2 Rhinopithecus bieti | reverse complement strand
CCAGGATGGTCTCGATCTCCTGACCTCGTGATCCGCCCGTCTCGGCCTCCCAAAGTGCTGGGATTACAGGCTTGAGCCACCGCGCCCGGCAACAAAACCACTTTTAAAAACCCTGCCTGGCGCGGTGGGTCACACCTGTAATCCCAGCACTTTGGGAGGCTGAGGCGGGTGGATCATTTGAGGTCAGGAGTTCGAGACCAGCCTGGCCAGTATGGTGAAACCTCGTCTCTACTAAAAATAAAAAAATGGCCGGGCGTGGTGGCTCACACCTGTAATCTCAGCACTTTGGGAGGCCGAGGAGGGCAGAGCACGAGGTCAGGACATCCAGACCATCCCGGTGAACACGGTGAAACCCCGTCTCTACTAAAAATACAAAAAATTAGCTGGGCGAGGTGGCGGGGGCCTGTAGTCCCAGCTACTCGGGAGGCTGAGGCAGGAGAATGCCGTGAACGCGGGAGGCTGAGCTTGCAGTGAGCCAAGATCGCGCCACCACACTCCAGCTTGGGCGACAGAGCAAGACTCCGTCTCAGAAAATAAAATAAAATAAAAAAAAATTAGCTGAGCGGGTAGTGTCTGTCGCACACCTGTAATCCCAGCTAGTCGGGAGGCCGAGGCTGGAGAATCGCTTGAGCCTGGGAGGTGGAGGTTGCAGTGAGCCGAGGTCCCGCCACTGCACTCCAGTCTAGACTACAGAATGAGGCCCTGTTTGAAAAAAAAAACAAACAAAAGACAAAAAAAACTTCGCCAAGGTAGGGAGCAAGTGGCTCACGTCTGAAGGATCGCTTGAGACCAGCCTGGGCAACATGGCAAAACCCTGTCTCTACAAAAAATTAAAAAACTAGCGGGGCGTGTTGGCTGTCTCTTGTAGTCCCAGCTACTCAGGAGGCTGAGGCGGGAGGATCACTGGAGCCTGGGAGGTTGAGGCTGCAGTCAGCCGTGATCGCACTACTGAGCTCCCATCCGGGCAACAGAGTAAGACTGCCTCAAAAAAACTATTAAAAAAAAAAAACACCATGCAGTTACCGAGCGGCTGCGTGCGCGAGGTGGCACACTGGGTTTGCAGACGAATTCTGCCAGTTAGTGGTATTAGAACATTAAAGAGATTCATTTTCCGAGCGACTCCTCCCTTTCCCCCGCCTGCAGGGGGCGTGGCAACAAAGCGCGGGAAAACTCGACCTTGACCCCACCCCCCACTCCTTGCTGGGGGCGGGGAAAGGGGAGTTCTTAAATGGGAAATGGAGCTGGTGGGGTCCCTCCAGCCCATACTTAGGAAGCCTATCAGTTGCCCCTTTAAGACCTCTTTGGAAATGGCCCAGGCCACGCCAGCACTCCTAACGTCGCCTCCCCCGCTTCCGGTCCGCGAGCACTTCCCAACCTTTAGGTACCGATTCCTTCCACGCTCGGAATCCCGTGCCCCGTCCACGCCCTCCCGCAGAGGGAGGAGCGACGGGTTACGCTGTACCCCAGGAGCTGGCCCGTGCGAGGACCCCATCCATCAGATTATATGGCGACTTAGACGGTGGGAAGACAGCGAGGAAATGGTCAGCGGATGACGTAATGTTTGGGGTGGCGTCCCATTCTGTGACTTCTGCCCGGCATTAGTGACACGGATTTAGCTTGAAACAGCGCAAAAGGACCTACACTTCCGTCCTGCACTCTGACTCAGTGCGGTTCTGCTCAAAGCGCCCACCACACAGAAGCTGGATTCCTTCGATTCGCGAAAGTGAACTGCAGCTTCAAGCTTCGAGCGGCCAATAGGGAGCGAGGGGCGGAGATGCACCTGGGCGCTCCCCTCTCCAGTAGGAAAGCCGGGAGCAGGCTGGCTTCTTTCTAAGCGACAGTGGCGGAGGCCAATCGTTTCCGTGACTTGCAGATGGGGCAGACGGACCCTTCCGCAGCCAATGGGGAGAGGTATCTTCAGAGGGCCTCGGCCCCTTGCCCAATGAGCATAAGAGGACTGTGCGGGGCTAGTTCCGAGCGGCAGTACTTAGGGCCAACCCAGTGCGGGGCTGGGAGGGGCGCAGGGCTGAGCGAAGGGGGCAAGGGCCAATGGCGAGTGCGAAAGCGGGCAGCCCAGACCGAGAGCGCGGAGGGAGGAGAGGGAGGGGGGGAGGCTGAACCGGAGAGAAGCAGGAAGTAGCGGCGGCCGCGGGGAGGGCGGCGGTGGCGGCGGCGGCTGGAGTAGGGTAGAGACTGCCGGGTCTCGGCCCGCACCAGGAGCGGAACAAGTAAGCGTGCCTGGGGTAAATACCCGCCCTTGGCTCCGCCCCCTGGGGGGGGCGGGTAAATACCCCGCCCCTCCCCACTTGGTCAACTACCCCCTTCTCCGCGCCGCCCCCTGGGGCGGCTTCTAGGAGGGCCCAGACACCGCCTCCATCCATTGGGGCGGATGGGCAAAACTCCAGGCCTGTTGAAAGCACAGCCCCTAGCCGGGTAAACCCTCAGGAAGGTCGAGAACCCCAAGTCCTGGCGCCCCCAGCTCGAGAGGCACCCGAAGTGCGGCCCGGAGATTGGAGGCTGCGGGATGTCGCGACCTAAAATGGTGTCCGTTCCCGGGTATGGGGGCGGGGGGACTGGGCCAGGCCGTAGCGGAACCTGCACCCCGACTTGGCGCGGGTCAGCGTCCGGGCCCGGGCAAGACTCAGGCTTGCGCCCCTGGCCCCATGTGCACCCTCCGATCAGTCTCCAGTCTCTAGCAAGCCTCCCGGAGTCCGCCGCGGAAGGAGCCTTCGCTGCGCCCGGAGGCGAGGGGACGAGGTCCGAGTTGGGACGCGGACCCCGGCTAGAGAGCTGAGAGTCGCGCAGAGACCGCCCCCTCTCTCCTCCCCTCTTTCCCGGCTCCCCACCCCATCCTGTGTAGTCCTGGGTCCCCAGGTGCTGCGCAGCAGGTACCAAAGGGCCTGGCCCTGGCTGAGGCCCGGCCTTCGCTTCGCACGCCGGTGCGAGTGAGAGAAGCGCCGCGCGCCTCAGTTTCCCTTGTAGTTTCTCTTGTGTACACCCCGCCCCCTCCTCGCAACCCAGGCCTTGCTCCCCGCGCCGGCCCTCGGCAGATGGCAGGGACTTAATTCCGCCCGCTGCCCAGCTTGGCCACAACCTAATCGCCGCCAGCCCCTCGCCCTCCTCTGCGCTGCAGGCCTTGGGCCCGGGCAAAGGGCAGTGGAGCCCCCACTCGACCTGGGTCTGTTCAGCCTTTTCCTGTTCAGCCTCTGGCTTTTGGGGAAGCACAGAGGGAAAGGGGGCGGGGGAGATAGGAGCCCTAGAGACAGGGCTCAGCAGTCGCAGGAAGGCCTGATCTTCCTTGGCCTTGAGCTCGGCGACTTGCTTGGTCGACTGCTCTGAGTGGGTGGCCATCGGATGACCTCTAAGTCACTGGGACTCCCAAGAGGGAGGTGGCTGGCGGCGGGGGGGGGGCGTGCGGCTGAGTTCGCAGGTGTTTTCTAGTCTTCGCTGGTCTTCGCTGTACCAGTCCACTTTTCTGAGTACCTGAATGGAAGGTAGCTCAGGCCTCTGATCAGGAGGGAGCCAGGCTTAGGAGCCAGGCCCATAGGGACAAAGGGTTTTGTTTAAACCCAGAGTCTGCAGAATTAAATAGGGTGGGAGTGAGAGAAGGACTCCCCCTTTGTCTGGTTGGTATCCTTTGCCCCACCCCCCACCTTAGTCCCAGGAATCCCAGCTGCCACATGCTGCGACTGTCTCTAGTTACAGTATGAAGGCTGGAGAGAAGTGGGAGAACTGGCTTCGAGAAATGGCCTGCAACCTGGGCACGGAATGGATAGGGATAGATTCTTTAGTTGCTTCTTCGTAGATACAGATACACTCATGGGGAGACACTGGTAGGGGACAGACCTGGGTCTCCCACAAACTCTGAGCTGGCCTGCTTGTTCGATTAGTGCCACAGAATTTTTGTGGGATTTTTAATTTTATTTTTTGCACTTGTCTAGGTTGAGGTTAGGTGAAACTTCCTGGGCTACTGTTGCCACAGGAAAATGGAAAGGGTGAGGAGTTTAAGTTAGGGAATGGAATGGGGTGAGGAGCTCGGAGCAGAAATGATGGGTGAGGGGTGAGGGAGCCTGGCTTTTCCCCCCTGTGGCAGCTGTGCTGGATAAATGTGTACCCTGGGAGTTTTAGCCTCGAGAGAGCAAGATGGGGAGGGATGGCGAAGGAGGGGCTGGCTAGGGGAGGGCCAGGCACTCTGGGGAAGGTAGTGAGCGAGCAGCAGGTGTTTGTGACAGGAGAAGCCTAGGCTGGGGCCCTTGTGACCAGGCTGCCATCACCATTTTCCCCTCTGTCTCTTCTCTTTGTCTCTTTCTGTTCCTGTGTCTTATTTTTTCCATCTTGATCTCTTGGGTAATTTCCTTAAGTCCTTTTCTCCCTGCTGACCAAGCTAGATCTCCAGGTGCCAGTGATGGCCCCAGGTGCCCTAGACTTGATCCTACGTGACCCCTGACTCTTGCCTTTGACCCCAGCCCTAGAGTTCCAGGGGTTATTCCTTTCCAGCTCCTCCTTGACCTGACATGTCCTTGCTTGGTTCATCTGGAATAGTAAATCGTATTCTCGGTGTGATTCTTACATTAGCAATTTCGTATCGTGCTCAGAATAACCCTGTGATATATAGATCACTTGTGCTTTCTGTCTTGTCTTTTCTTTTTCTTCTTTTTTTTTGAGACAGGGTCTCACTCTGTCACCCAGGCTGGAGTGCAGTGGCGTGATCATGGCCCATCACAGCCTCGACCTCCTGGGCTCAGGGGATCCTCCCACGTCAGCTGGGAGGCATAGCTGGGAATACAGGCATGTGCCATCATGCCTGGGGAGTTTCACCATGTTGCCCAGGGTGGTCTTGAACTCCTGGGCCCAAGTGATTGACCTCCCAAAGTGCTGGGATTACAGGTGTGAGCCACCACACCCGGCCATTCGTGTCCTCTTTCAAACAGCAAAAGTAAGGCACTGAAGAAACTTGCTTGTACTGCAGGCCCCTGATAAAGCTGAACGAGGATCATTTCTTAAGTCTTGGCTTACAGCCTTGCCCCTTTGCACACATAGCCTTTCAAATCTCTGTGGACCCCGGAAGATCCATGAAGAATATGAATTGATTCCATGAGGACATGAATGAGCCCTTAAACCTAGAGGATCATGTACATCATCCTCCTTAATAATAGTATCGATTATTTGGTTCTGTGCCGGGCACAGGAGGGGATGAGCTGGTTTCCACCAGGATGCTCACTGAGCTCTATTACCCTTCCCTGTTCCTGTATTTCTTCTTCTTCTTTTCTTTCTTCCCTGAGATGGAGTCTTGCTCTGTCGCCCAGGCTGGAGTGCATGGCACAATCTCGGCTCACTGCAAGCTCCACCTCCCGGGTTCAAGCAATTCTTTTGCCTCAGCCTCCCGAGTAGCTGGGACTATAGGTGAGTGCTGCCACGCCCAGCTACTTTTTGTATTTTTAGTAGCCACAGGGTTTCACCAACTTGGCCAGGATGGTCTTGATCTCCTGACCTCGTGATCCGCCTGCCTCTGCCTCCCAAAGTGCTGGGATTACAGGTGTCAGCCACTGTGCCTGGCCCCCTGTATTTCTTTTTGAGACAGGGTCTTACTCTGTCCAGGCTGGCGTGCAGTGGCATGATCTTGGCTCACTGCAACCTCAACCTCATGGGTTCAAGTGATTCTTCCACCTCAGCTTCCTGAGTAGTTGCTGTTACAGGCATGTGCCACCACACCTGTCTAGTTTTTTGTATTTTTAGTAGAGACGGGGTTTCACCATGTTGGCCAGGCTGGTCTCAAACTCCTGACCTCAAGTGATCCACTTGCCTCAGTCTCCCAAAACACTGGGACTACAAGCATGAGCCACTGCACCTGGCCCCTTCCCTGTATTTCTGAGAACTCTCTTTTCTCCTGGTTTCTCTGGATTTTGGAGCCTGCCAGGGTATGGACACTAACCTTCTTCTGATTTTAGGGTTTGGCAAACCTAGCAGCTCTGTAGGATTCATGCTGTGGTGGAGGTGTACCTACGTTGGAGTGCATATGGGTTCTGAGAGAGGATAAATATGGAGATGCTGAGGAAAGAGCTCCAGGATCTCTCTTCCAGACATCTCAGTTTCTCCTTATTCCTGTTTTCATCAGGTCTGGGACCTGCCGATATGGGGGACATGAAGACCCCTGATTTTGATGACCTCCTTGCTGCCTTTGACATCCCTGACATTGATGCGAATGAAGCCATCCATTCTGGGCCAGAAGAAAATGAGGGGCCAGGAGGCCCAGGGAAGCCAGAACCAGGTGTGGGAAGTGAATCTGGAGACACAGCAGCAGCCTCAGCTGGGGATGGCCCTGGAGTTCCAGCCCAGGCCTCTGATCATGGCTTGCCACCGCCAGACATTTCTGTAGTCAGTGTCATTGTCAAGAACACTGTGTGTCCTGAGCAGTCTGAGGCCCTGGCTGGAGGGTCAGCAGGGGACGGGGCCCGGGCTGCTGGGGTAACTAAGGAAGGGCCTGTGGGGCCTCATCGAATGCAGAATGGTTTTGGGGGCCCTGAACCTCCCCTCCCAGAAACCCCCCACTCTCCTGCTCCTCCCAGTGGGGGCACCTGGAAAGAAAAGGCATGGAAGGCAAAACTGCCTTGGACCTGTTTGCTCATTTTGGCCCTGAGCCAGGGGACCACCCGGATCCCCTGCCTCCCTCTGCACCCTCTCCCCCTCAGGAGGGGGCTATGACCCCACCTTCTTTCCCCTCTTCCTTTGAGCTGGCCCAGGAGAATGGCCCAGGCATGCAGCCACCTGTTTCTTCCCCACCGTTGGGGCCCTTGAAGCAGGAGAGCTGCAGCCCCCATCAACCCCAGGGCCTAGCCCCACAAGGCTCAGGCTCCAGCCCTGAGGCCACGGACATCCCTGCCAGTGCCTCGCCTCCCCGAGTTGCTGGGGTGCCCTTCTTCAAGCAGTCTCCAGGGCACCAGAGCCCTCTTGCCTCCCCCAAAGTGCCCGTCTGTCAGCCCTTGAAGGAAGATGATGATGAGGGGCCAGTGGACAAGTCTTCCCCAGGAAGTCCCCAGAGTCCCTCTAGTGGAGCTGAGGCTGCAGATGAGGACAGCAATGACTCCCCTGCCTCCAGCTCCTCTAGGCCTCTTAAGGTGCGGATCAAGACCATTAAAACATCCTGCGGGAATATCACAAGGACTGTAACTCGGGTCCCCTCAGATCCTGATCCACCTGCCCCCTTGGCTGAGGGGGCCTTCTTGGCTGAGGCTAGCCTCTTGAAGCTATCCCCTGCAACACCTACTTCGGAGGGGCCAAAGGTGGTGAGCGTACAGTTGGGTGATGGTACAAGGCTGAAAGGCACTGTGCTGCCTGTGGCCACCATCCAGAATGCCAGTACTGCCATGCTGATGGCAGCCAGTGTGGCCCGCAAAGCTGTGGTGCTGCCTGGGGGGACTGCCACCAGCCCTAAGATGATTGCTAAGAATGTGCTAGGCCTGGTGCCCCAAGCCCTGCCTAAGGCTGAGGGGCGGGCAGGGCTGGGGACTGGGGGACAGAAGGTGAATGGTGCCTCAGTGGTGATGGTGCAACCTTCAAAGACAGCTACTGGGCCGAGTACAGGGGGCGGCACAGTGATCTCACGGACCCAGTCCAGCCTGGTGGAGGCCTTCAACAAGATCCTCAACAGCAAGAACCTGCTCCCTGCCTATAGGCCAAACCTGAGCCCACCAGCTGAGGCTGGGCTGGCCCTGCCTCCCACCGGCTACCGCTGCCTGGAGTGTGGGGATGCCTTCTCGTTGGAGAAGAGCCTGGCACGGCACTATGACCGCCGGAGCATGCGCATCGAGGTCACCTGCAACCACTGCGCCCGCCGCCTGGTCTTCTTCAACAAGTGCAGCCTGCTCCTGCATGCACGTGAACACAAGGACAAGGGGCTCGTTATGCAGTGCTCACATTTGGTCATGAGGCCCGTAGCCCTTGACCAGATGGTGGGGCAGCCGGACATCACACCCTTGCTGCCTGTAGCTGTCCCACCTGTCTCTGGACCTCTGGTCTTGCCTGCCTTGGGCAAGGGTGAGGGGGCCATCACCTCCTCTGCCATTACTACAGTTGCTGCTGAGGCCCCTGTCCTGCCACTCTCCACTGAGCCGCCTACTGCCCCTGCCACCTCTGCTTACACGTGCTTTCGCTGCCTGGAGTGCAAGGAGCAGTGCCGGGACAAGGCTGGCATGGCAGCTCACTTCCAGCAGCTCGGCCCCCCTGCCCCTGGGGCCACCAGCAATGTGAGTCACCTTTCACAGCCCTTCTGTGGGGACAGGATCTAGGAAGGCGTTGGGGGCTTGGTTAGAAGTAATAGAGACAAGACACTCTTCACTGACTTTCCTTGTTTAACCCACTCGACAGGTGTGCCCAACCTGCCCCATGATGCTCCCCAATCGCTGCAGCTTCAGCGCCCACCAGCGCATGCATAAGAATCGACCCCCCCATGTCTGTCCTGAGTGTGGGGGCAACTTCCTGCAAGCCAATTTTCAGACCCATCTCCGGGAGGCCTGTCTGCACGTCTCTCGCCGTGTGGGATACAGGTGCCTCGGACCTTCCTCCACAGAACTGGAGGGTTTCGTGTGTCCTAGCCTCAGCCTCAGATGGCCTTTCAAGATCCCCCACCTTCCCCACTGTATCTCTCAGCCCTGTTGTTTTGGCAAACTCAACCCTGAGATAGTACATTCTGCTTTCCCATCGTCCCCCATGGAGATGGGGGGAAGCAGGGCCACCTCTGGAGCTCCAGCTGTCCCTCGGCAGCCTCCCTTGGGGAATGGCCTCTGCACCTCTCTCATTTCTCCATCCTGCTCATGCTCCACTACTGATTTCCTTCTCGTAGTCTATCCAGTCCCAGAGAATAAATGTGTGGTCCCAGGTTGGGCATGGGGATGCCTCCCACCTCACCACAGGGCCTCCTGCTTCCTCCCTAGGTGCCCCAGCTGTTCAGTTGTGTTTGGGGGTGTGAACTCCATCAAGTCCCACATCCAGACGTCGCACTGCGAGGTTTTCCACAAGTGCCCCATCTGCCCCATGGCCTTCAAGTCTGGGCCCAGCGCCCATGCCCACCTCTACTCCCAGCATCCCAGCTTCCAAACTCAGCAGGCCAAGTGAGGCCCCGGGGGAGGGATGGGCTGGGCCAGGGAGGCAGGGCTGGTGGGGTGCAGGAGGGGAGGGGCTGCACCCGCCCCTGCCTGATGTCTGCATTGTCCTCACCTCAGGCTGATCTACAAGTGCGCCATGTGTGACACAGTCTTCACTCACAAACCCCTCCTCTCCTCACACTTCGACCAGCACTTGCTGCCCCAGCGTGTCAGTGTCTTTAAGTGCCCATCTTGTCCTCTGCTTTTTGCCCAAAAAAGGACCATGCTGGAACATCTCAAGGTACAGGAGCAGAGGGATGGGGGATGGGGGATGGGTGCTTAGCTGTACTGACCTGGGACTGGGGCTACATACTTCAGAAGTGGGGGGCTTTGGCACAGCCAGGCCCTCTCCCACAACAGCAACCTCCCTTGTCTCTTCTCACAGAACACCCATCAGTCTGGGCGCTTGGAGGAGACTACTGGGAAAGGGTCCGGGGGTGCCCTGCTGACCCCCAAGACTGAGCCTGAGGAGCTGGCTGTTTCTCAGGGAGGGGCAGCCCCTGCTACTGAGGAGTCGTCTTCATCTTCAGAAGAGGAGGAAGTACCCAGCTCCCCTGAGCCCCCCCGTCCAGCCAAACGGCCTCGGCGGGAACTAGGGAGCAAAGGCCTCAAGGGTGGCGGTGGGGGGCCTGGAGGCTGGACCTGTGGCCTGTGTCACTCCTGGTTCCCTGAGCGTGACGAATATGTGGCCCACATGAAGAAGGAGCATGGCAAGGTGAGTGAGCCCCAAGGGAGTACCATGGGCTGGGGGCAGCATTGGGACTGCCAGTGTGACAGTGGGGACGGGGTCCTGGAGCCTGGCTCTGACATCTACCCATGCTCTCCTAGTCAGTGAAAAAGTTTCCCTGTCGCCTTTGTGAGCGCTCCTTCTGCTCCGCCCCCAGCCTGAGGCGTCATGTCAGGGTCAATCACGAGGGCATCAAGCGAGTGTACCCCTGCAGGTAAGTCTTGCTCCCCGCTTTCTCTCCCTGCCCAGCACGTGACTTTCCCCGTATGCCAAAGTACCTTTGCACCTGCGACGTGTCTAAGTGGCCTGATGGTTGGGGTCTCCCTCTGCTCCAGCAGCCCCCTCATCAGGAGCAAGGACCTTGGCCTTCGGGCTGTGCCCCTGCTGCCATCCTGTCCTCTCCCATTTCAGGTATTGCACAGAGGGAAAACGCACCTTCAGCAGCCGCCTGATCCTGGAGAAACATGTCCAGGTCCGGCACGGCTTGCAGCTTGGGGCCCAGTCCCCTGGCCGGGGGACCACTTTGGCTCGGGGTTCCAGTGCCAGAGCCCAGGTAGGCAGAGGCCCGGCCTGCTGTGCTAGGGCTTTGAGTGGGAACCTGGAAGGTAGAGACTGTGGCCTCAGGAAGCGAGCGTGGGGGTGCCAAGGACAGTGGGGATGGTGGTAAGGCCCAGTTTCTTCCACTTTTCTTCAGGGGCCAGGTCGGAAACGCCGCCAGTCTTCTGACTCTTGCAGTGAGGAGCCTGACAGCACGACACCGCCAGCCAAGTCCCTCAGGGGCGGACCTGGATCTGGAGGCCATGGCCCGCTGTGCTACCGGAGCAGCGGCTCCACAGAACAGAGCCTCATGGTGGGGTTGAGGGTGGAAGATGGTGCCCAGCAATGCCTCGACTGTGGCTTGTGCTTTGCCTCCCCTGGCTCCCTGAGCCGTCACCGTTTCATCAGCCACAAGAAGAGACGGGGTGTGGGTAAAGCCAGTGCCCTGGGGCTGGGGGATGGGGAGGAAGAGGCCCCTCCATCAAGGTCTGACCCCGATGGTGGAGACTCACCCCTGCCTGCCTCTGGAGGCCCACTGACCTGTAAGGTCTGTGGCAAGAGCTGCGACAGCCCTCTCAACCTCAAGACCCACTTCCGCACGCATGGCATGGCGTTCATCAGGGCTCGGCAGGGGGCTATTGGGGATAACTAGGCCCCAAGCCTGGGACTGACCAGCCCCTTCCTCTTGGAGCCTGGTTTTCCCTGCTGCTGCCTGATCCCCTGGCTGGGGAGTTTCATTAACATTAACATTTTGTTAATTCCTCTCTCAAACCTGAAGAAAAGCTTTTGAGGATTATTCTAGTTATT
Organism: Rhinopithecus bieti; assembly: GCF_001698545.2. Taxonomy (NCBI): domain Eukaryota; kingdom Metazoa; phylum Chordata; class Mammalia; order Primates; family Cercopithecidae; genus Rhinopithecus; species Rhinopithecus bieti. The sequence continues at coordinate 1,107,650 of NW_016806834.1, read as the reverse complement.
TGCAACCTCCCTTTGGGTTTGGCCCTGGAGTCCTAGTAGAGTGGACCCTCCATTCCTCTTTTCTGAGCCCAACACTAATTACGCTCCTGCTGCAGAACCCCCAGTGTGGGCCTGGGGGTGGGAGGATGGGACTTAGGTATTCCTGCTAGACAGGTTCAGGGAAGGACTGATGGGGGTGTCACGGATGGACACATCCCTCCACAATTCCTTCAGGCATGGACTGGAAATTTCCTCCTCTGGGCCAGGCCCTACCCTAGTGCCCCCTCCCCTCCAACTCACTGGCACTCAAGCCCCCTACCCCTGCAGTGCCTTTCACTTCTTTTTTTCCCCAGAAATCCAGGGGGGGTGGTTGGTGGGGATGAGTCCTGTCAAGGGGGCCACAGGAGAGGAGGGGACAGGCTCTCAGGAATCCTTTATTCTTGTAGTAATAATACTAACAGTGGGGAACTAGGGAGAAAACCAGACCATTAAAACTGTTTTGGTCTAATCTCCATTCAGGCCTCTCTTTTTCTGTTACTTGGACAATGTGAACTTGAAGCGGGTGAGAGAACATGGAAGGCCCTTTCTTCTCAGGGAAGAGGTGGTGGTGACCAAGACAGGCAGGGAAAAAGCAGACCTCTTTCTGTGTGGTGCCTTTTGTATCTTGGACACTGAGGCATCTGTTCATACCTCATCACCCATCTACCCCCAAAAAACCTGGAAATGACACAAGTGGCTAACTAAGGACTTTATTTCAAACAAAAATTAAAAATAAAAAATTGAGCTCTTTTCCCTGGGTTTGGGGAAGGAGTCAGGGTAGGGAATTCCCCATGGCTAGGCCAGAACCCTCAGAACACTGGAGGGCTGTGGGAATTCCCTTCCTTGCCCATAATGGGGAACCTCAGCAAGTGCAGGGCCCACGCAGCGCCCACCAGCAAGGGGAGCTCAGGCCAGGGGTCGGTCCCTGGGAAGGGTAGAGCTGGGCAGCAGCATGGCCAGTGGCCAACCACAGGATCAAGTCCTAAGTACCGAGAACCTACTCTTCCCCGCTTCCTGGGCCCCAGAACGGAATAAGAGGATGGCCTGTGGAAAGAACCTCTCAAACCCCTATAAGGAGAAGAAAGGCCCTGGCATCCCTCACATTCGTCGCCTCTGTTTTCTGGAGGGCAGTGAGTCCTGGAGTCTGTCCGGTGGTAATACTGACACAGAGCAGGAGGGGCAGGGAAGCCCCAGCAAGTCTGGACCCCACAGCTGGCTCTCCCACCCCCTGGCAAGCTCCCGCAGTTACCACATGATCCTTTGTGTTTCTTGCCTTCCATTTCCCTTGGTTGGATGGTTGGGTAGGTGGGGTTTCCTGGTTTGGGGTTTCTCAGACAAGGGCCCTCTAGGGAGGGTGCCCCGGACCCCCCAGCACTCCTGGGCTGAGGAGCGTGTCACATGATGCCGTTGGTGAGGTACTGGAAGCCGTCATAGAGTTTGGTGGTGATAGACCGCATACTGCCATCCACCATCTGCTCCACCAGCAGCTGCAGCTGCTCCTCAGTCATGCTCATGTGGAACCTCTCTTTGAGGTTTCGAATGGTGCTGGAGCCATGGAAGCAAGGAAGCTGAGAACCTGGGGGAAGCAGTGGGGGTTCTGGGTCATGGATGGATAAGAGGGAGGGGCAGTGGTGCCAGCCACAGCAAATAGAGCTGGGGCATCTGAAGTGCCCTTTCCCTCCCACCTCAGGTCCTTGATGGTGTGGGTACAGTTTTGCTTGGGCAGAGAGAAGGAACCGACAGGACCCCTCATCATCCCACACCTAAGCCCCTCTGTAGGTGAGGGCATGTGGGCAGAGGAGGGAAGGGGACCAACACCACATCTCCCTCAGTAAGGGTGGAGGGGCCCAGAGGGCAGGCTGGGAGGAGGCTGAAGGGAGTGGGCCCTGAGCTGGGCACTTATCTGGTTGCAGACCTCTGCCTATGCTACGTCTGACACTCACAGATGACCTGGGCCACCGTCATCATGGGGCCAGATGGGGATGATCCTGAGCAACGGCGACAACCTGTGGGGTAGGGTCAGGAATGGGGAGGGGGGAGACTGGCAGCTCAGACCTGGTATACACCTGGGGCCTTGAGGAGGGGGATGAGGACAGAAGGGGGTCCTGAGCAAAAGACTAGATGGCAAGACTGTAGTGGAAGGAGATAACGATGAGAGGAGAAGTACTTCTCAGAGCTGAACAGTGGCAGAAGACAGGGCAATCAGAGGTCATAGTGGAATGGAGAAGAGAGATGGAAGGAGACTGAGAAACTCAGAGCTGGACAGGGGTGGGGAGGTGAGGAGGGACCAGGAGGCTGTAAATGAGCCTGTTTTCTCCCTAAAAATGTCGAGGAGGCGGGTGCTGCTATCCCCTTCCCCAACCTCCTGGACTTAGCCTTACCAGGGTCAGGAGGAATGTCCTAAAAGAGAAACAAGGCACTGGACCAGAGCTAGGAACCCTCTGGGAACCCCCCTCCCTCAACCCGAGTCTTGGGGTGGGATCAGCTTTCTTATGCTCCAGGGCTCCGACTTAAAGGGGAAGCCTGAGGCACTATGGCACCGACCTCACCCCAGCCCCACCTTGCTGCATGATCTCCACGATCTGCACCACCTTGTCCATGTGTTTCCGAGCGGCAATCAGCCCTTGCAGCATCAACATCTTATAGTAGTTGAACATGTCGCCATCCAGGCCGCCCATCACCTGGAAAGGGAAGAAAGTGTTGTGTGCACAAGGGGACTTACACCAGGGATGGTCCCTGTCCTCACTGGCCTACCAGAACTACTCCTCCTCTTGGGGCCCTGTCATTTCCCCCCTTATCAGGCAGGAAGCTCCCAGGAACTCCTGCCTCACCCCTAATTACTGCCTGTTCTGTTCATCCCTAATTTGCAGGGAGCCCATCAGCTCCCCCTCCCATGACAGAGAAAGAATACAATGACCCCAGAGGCACCTCTCCTTCTTGACTCACATCCACAAACTCTGTGGTCAGCTTAAAGGCTGACGTCTCAAAGCCCAGATTTCGGGGTGAGCTGGAGAGGATGAAGCCAAAGTCGATGTGGATGATGTGTCCTTCTGCGTCCAAAAGGATGTTCCCATTGTGTCTGAGGAGGGGGAATACACGAGAGGAAGAGGCAGTAGTAAGTCTGACTGAGGCTGGAACCTCAAGCAGCAGTACACTGGCCACATGACACCAGGCAGGGGGGTCCCCTGCCATGTTTCCTGCTGCCTGTAACTCCAATCTCCTGTGCAGTTTCCTAGGACCTAAAGCTATCAGTGGAAAGAAAGGAAATCAGAAAAGAAAACTGCTAACAAAGGCTATGGGGTCTGAAATTACTATTAATAATTTAATAAAAATAGTTTAAGATTCTCCCAATTTCCCAGAAATTGCACTTCTGGCACCCAAACTATCCCAATCTAGTAGATAATCCAGAAGCAAGGAAAGAGGGCCTCTGAAGCTCCAGCCAGCTGTCACAGAGGCCAAGTGCGCTATCCAGGGGAGGCTCCACTCAGAGCCTGTTTACCTGTGGGTTATTTGTAACTCCTGTCAGCCCACTGCAGATCAGTGGCCTCACCAGAAGGGAGCAACAACAGAGGCAAGCGGGCTGAGTGGAGCTGAAAGGTAAAATAGAGTGGGGGCTTCAAGGGGTAAGTTTTAAATCACTTACGTAAAAAGTCTCAGGAGGCAGTACTACAGGGCAGCTGCAGAAGAGTTAAAGGGAGATAAATTCCAGGTCTTTGTGATTCCCACATGAATGGCCAGTAGCAGAAGGAACAATTAACATGCTAAGCATGTGAGGCCTGGCCTATTCAACATAACCGGCCTCCTCAGTGTCAACAGAGGCTTTGTTAGGCTAAGAGCTCATGGTCTGAGGGCCACCTTCTCTGGGGTTGGTTTGGCCAAAAAAGCAGGGACAAAAGGAGAACCTACTCCCACCTGAGTTCTTCCCCTCTCTGGGAAAACACTAAAGATTTAGCAATCCACGCACAATCTTGTGAGCCAGAATGGTTCTAGGAGTTGTCATGATTCAACCTCACATTTTACAGGTGAAGAAACAGAGGCTCTGAGAGAGGAAGTGATTTACTTGCCCAAGGTCCCAAACCCTCTCTTTTCACTACCAGAGTTAGCTCCAGCTGGAAAGCTGCTTAGGACTACTTCTGAAGTAGTTAAAGAGATCCTAAAGCCTGACTCCAGTATGGCGCGTCATTCATTGTTGCCACTTCTTTCCAGTGGTTGATTCCATTCATGGCTTGACTATATTCTTTTTTGAGGTACTATGAACGGCTTAACAGCTACCTGCCCTCCTCTATCCCTCCTTTTTTAGAGGATGGACTTTCATCTTCCAAACATACTAGTTTCCTAAAGGAAAGCCCTGGGGCCTGATTAGTGCCAGCTTCCCTGCCACCCATTTACTCAATCCCAGGACTGAGCTCTAGGCTCCCTGGGCCCTGAGTTCAAAATCCTGACACTTCGAGATAGTCTGAAGCTTGCAATCAAATTCCTTATAATTACATTCTCGGCTGGGCACAGTGGCTCATGCCTGTAATCCCAGCACTTTGGAGGCTGAGGCAGGTGGATCACCTGAGGTCAGGAGTTTGAGACCAGCCTGGCCAACATGTTGAAACCCTGAAACCCTGTCTCTACTAAAAATACAAAAATTAGCTGGGTGTGGTGGCACATGCCTGTAATCCCAGCTAATCAGGAGGCTGAGGTGGGAGAATCACCTGAACCCTGGGAGGCTGAGGTTGCAGTGAGCCGAGATCACGCCACTGCACTCCAGCCTGGACAACAGAGCAAGACTCCGTCTCACAAAAAAAAAAAAAAAAAAAAAAAAAAAAAATTACATTCTCCTATAGCTCTCAAATGCAGAGCCTGGGTCCATTTGTAGGGCTGGCAGGGTGGAATGAGCACAGAGTCTAATAGCTACCTGACTATTTCCCTCATGAGGAAACACGTATCTGACAGGGTTTTCATCTGGTTGAAATATAAGAATGTCAGGCCATGGAAGAACTTAATAGATGCTAGATTTCCTTTTTTTTGAGACGGAGTCTCACTCTGTCGCCCAGGATGGAGTACAGTGGTGCAATCTTGGCCCACTGCAATCTCCACTTCCTGGGTTCAAGTGATTCTCCTGCCTCAGCCTCCCGAGTAGCTGAGAATACAGGCGCCTGCCACCACACCCGGCTAATTTTTTATTTTTAGTAGAGATGGGGTTTCATGGTGTTGGTCATGTTGGTCTCGAACTCCTGACCTCAGCTGATTCGCCCACCTCGGCCTCCCAAAGTGCTGACATTACAGGCGTGAGCCACCACGCCCAGCCTAAGACTAATTTTTACTTTTATTTTTTGAGATAGAGTCTTGGTGTCACCCAGGCTGCTGTGCAGTGGTGCAATCTTGTCTCAATGCAACCTCCACCTCCTGGGTTCCAGCAATTGTCCTGCTTCAGCCTCCCGAGTGGCTGGGATTACAGGCATGCGCCACCACGCCTGGCGAATATTTGGTATTTTTAGTAGAGATGGGGTTTTGCCATGTTGGTCAGGCTGGTCTTAAACTACTGACCTCAAGTGATTCACCTGCCTCAGCCTCCCAAAGTGTTGGGATTACAGGCGTGAGACATTGCGTCCGGACTAGATGCTAGATTTCTAATAAGCTGCTCTGTTAGCTAGCTAGCTAGCTAGTTATTTTGGTATTTTTAGACAGGGTCTCGCTCTGTTGCCCTTAACCTCCTGCTCAAGTGATCCTCCCACCTCAGCCTCTGAAGCAGCTGGGACCACAGCTGTATCCCACCATGCTCGGCTAATTTTTGTTTATTTTTTTGTAGATAGGATCTCATTAGGTTGCCTAGGCTGGTCTTGAATTCCTGGGCTCAAGCGATCCTCCTGCCTCGGCCTTGTTAGCTAGATCTTCTTTTTTTCTAAGACTTGCCCTGTTGCCCAGACTGAAGTACTGTGGCATGATCTTGGCTCACTGCAATCTCTGCCTCCTGGGTTCAAGCAGTTCTCCTGCCTCACCTCCCGAGTAGCTGGGATTACAGGTGTGTATCACCAAGCCCAGTTTATTTATATATATACTTTTTTTTTTTTTTGAGTTTGAGTTTCACCCTTGTCGCCCAGCCTGGAGTGCAATGGCGCCATCTCGGCTCATTGCAACCTCTGCCTCCCGGGTTCAAGTGATTCTCCTGCCTCAGCCTCCCAAGTAGCTGGGATTACAGGCACCTGCCAGCATGCCCAGCTGATTTTTTTTTTGTATTTTTAGTAGAGACGGGGTTTCACCATGTTGGCCAGGCTGGTGTCGAACTCCTGACCTTACGTGATCCGCCCACCTCAGCCTCCTAAAGTGCTGGGATTATAGGCATGAGCCACCACCTAGCCATTGTTAGCTAGATCTTTTTTTTTTTTTTGAGACGGAGTCTCGCTCCGTCACCCAGGCTGGAGTGCAGTGGCCGGATCTCGCTCACTGCAAGCTCCGCCTCCTGGGTTTACGCCATTCTCCTGCCTCAGCCTCCCAGGTAGCTGGGACTACAGGCGCCCAACACCTCGCCTGGCTAGTTTTTTGTATTTTTTAGTAGAGACGGGGTTACACCGTGTTAGCCAGGATGGCCTCGATCTCCTGACCTCGTGATCCGCCCGTCTCGGCCTCCCAAAGTGCTGGGATTACAGGCTTGAGCCACCGTGCCCGGCCTGTTAGCTAGATCTTAATGGGCCACCATGTTACTGGAAACCCCAGCAGCACCGGCCACTGCATTTCCGCCTTCCCGGTACAGCTGCCCTATGCTGAGGCAGAGACGGAACTCGTGGGGGCATTCAGGGCAGAGACCCTGGGTCACTGTTGGGAGAAACTCTGAGAAGGCAGGGCCTAGGTGGCGTAATTATCTTTGTACATTATCTGCCTCACCTACATGTGTAGTTAGGTTTCATCAAGGTCATGTGATATTGAAAAAAATGACAGCTCTGGGCAAAACAACAGACACTTAAAAGCTGTGGAAATCATATGCTGGAATAAGAAGTGAGAAGAGTTCATGGCTGAGAGTTTCTACTTGATCTCCATCATGTTTCTCCTTTCTGCTCTCAGTCACTAACCACTACCCTTAGTGCCAGGCCCTATTATCTCTCGCTTTGTTGCTAAACGCCCAATTACATCCCCCTTCACCCACCATGCCACAGGGCATTTACTCAACACAGACTGAATCATGTCATTCCTCTGCCTGCAAAATAAAACACCTAAGCTTCACAATGAAGGCCCTTCTTCAACTGGCCTCAATTTACCTGCCTGATGGTACCACCTCCTATTCCACTGCCATGCAGTGCAGTCTGTGCTTTAATCACATTCAATTATTTCTTCTAGCTGGGATGTACCTTCTCTGAAGCTTCCTCTGTCATCATTCTCCCTTGTTCTTGAAGACCCTGCTCACTCAAACCCTTAGTCCTCCCATAAATCCTTCATTTCTTTGCCCTTTTACCCTAGTTCTTATTAGTCTGCCTCCTGACTTAATGTCATGTGAACACATCTGTCTCTGCTTAAAATATATTGTTCCATTTTTCACATCTTTGCCATGGAGGGCAATAATAAGTAATTGAGAACTACACACGAAGGGATGGAGAGAACCCTGGAGAAATGTTAGGATGAGCAGCAGAAGTCACCTACCTGTCCTTGACTTGCAGCAGGTAGCAGACCAAGCAGTACCCAGCACAACTTTGCACAAAATTTCGCTGGGCACTGAGGAATGCCTCAGTGGTGTAACTGCCATGCTCCTGTAGAAAGTAATCGAGCAAGGAGAGCTGTGACTGTTTCTTCACCTGATGGATGGACACAGCATTGACCACTGGTTCAATCATGCCACTATCAGCCGAAATCACAAGAATCTTGTATGGCTTGATCCAAAGGGGCACTCGCTCCTGTTCCCAAATGGACTGTGAGGAGACATGGAGGATACAGGACTCTTATCTTTCTCCAAACTAGAGAAGGAGGCTAAAACACCTCCCTTTCTCTAACCTCTCTCCTTGCTGGCACTGGATTCCAAGCCACCAAGTGAGTAAGACTCACTTAACCCAGTGAGAATCAGGGAGTTTTGAAAGGAAGTCTAGGGCCTGACAAAGTCAGGAAACTACACTTAGGTATGTGGGAAAAGGTATCACATAAGTAGAAAGTCCAAGAGAGGCAGGGAGAACAGGGAACTTCACTATCCCCTCTCAAGCAGGGAGAATGGGAGCTGTAAGTTCAAATAATAAGAAAAAAGAGGCCAGGTGCGGTGGCTTATGCTTGTAATCCCAGCACTCTGGGAGACCAAGGAAGGTGGATCACCTGAGGTCAGGAGTTTAAGACCACCCTGGCCAACCTCAGTAGAGAGTGAAACCTTGTCTCTACTAAAAATACAGAAATTAGCCAGGCGTGGTGGTGCATGCCTGTAATCCCAGCTACTCAGGAGAATCGTTTGAACCCAGGAGGTGGAGGTTGCAGTGAGCCAAGATTGTACCACTACACTCCAGCCTGGGCGACAAAGCGAGACTCTCAAAAAGAAGGAAAAAAAAAAAAAAAAAAAAAGAAAGGATTTAGGTCCAGAGAAGACTTCTCTGGAAAATGAAAATATTTATATGGTATAAAGAACAGTATTTAGGCCGGGCGCGGTGGCTCAAGCCTGTAATCCCAGCACTTTGGGAGGCCGAGATGGGCGGATCATGAGGTCAGGAGTTTGAGACCATCCTGGCTAACACGGTGAAACCCCGTCTCTACTGAAAATACAAAAGCTAGCCGGGCGAGGTGGTGGGCGCCTGTAGTCCCAGCTACTCGGGAGGCTGAGGCAGGAGAATGGCGGGAACCCGGGAGGCGGAGCTTGCAGTGAGCTGAGATCCGGCCACTGCACTCCAGCCTGGGCGACAGAGCGAGACTCCGTCTCAAAAAAAAAAAAAAGAACAGTATTAAGCAAATTAAGTGGCTTGCAGGTGACTAACCCAGGGGGATCAGAAGATCAATATTTCAGCATACTATAACCTACCTGCTACAGACCATTTGGGAAGTTTTTTTTTTTGAGACGGAGTCTCGCTCTGTCGCCCAGGCTGGAGTGCAGTGGCCGGCTCTCAGCTCACTGCAAGCTCCGCCTCCCGGGTTCACGCCATTCTCCTGTCTCAGCCTCCCGAGTAGCTGGGACTACAGGCGCCCGCCTCGTCGCCCGGCTAGTTTTTTGTATTTTTTAGTAGAGACGGGGTTTCACTGTGTTAGCCAGGATGGTCTCGATCTCCTGACCTCATGATCCGCCCGTCTCGGCCTCCCAAAGTGCTGGGATTACAGGCTTGAGCCACCGCGCCCGGCCTTGGGAAGTTTTTATGTTGTTTGTTTTTTAAAGGGGGAGGACCAAATTATTATTATTTAAAAATTTGGGCTGGGCATGGTGGCTCACGCCTGTAATCCCAGCACTTTGGGAGGCCGAGGCGGG
>NW_016806834.1:1091372-1095703 GCF_001698545.2 Rhinopithecus bieti | reverse complement strand
ACCTCATGATCCGCCCGTCTCGGCCTCCCAAAGTGCTGGGATTACAGGCTTGAGCCACCGCGCCCGGCCTTGGGAAGTTTTTATGTTGTTTGTTTTTTAAAGGGGAGGACCAAATTATTATTATTTAAAAATTTGGGCTGGGCATGGTGGCTCACGCCTGTAATCCCAGCACTTTGGGAGGCCGAGGCGGGTGGATCACGAGGTCAGGAGATCAAGACCATCCTGGCTAACACAGTGAAACCCCGTCTCTACTAAAAATACAAAAAATTAGCTGGGGAGGCTGAGGCAGGAGAATGGCGTGAACCCGGGAGGTGGAGCTTGCAGTGAGCTGAGATCACACCACTGCACTCCAGCCTGGGTGACAGAGTGAGACCCTGTCTCAAAAAAAAAAAAAAAAAAAAATCGATTACAACCAATTATGTTGGCATTAAAATTAGAGGCATTAAGTTTGAATAATGGATATATGCCAAAAACCAGAAATTGAGTTTGGCAAAAACAGGAAAGGAAGTCTTCCAGTAATTTCAGTTTAGAAATCAATTTAGAGAAATGAACCCCATGTTTACAATGATCGTGCCACAGATTTAAACTTTAGTAGTGCATTAGTAAACTTCACATTTAGATCTTCAGTTTGAGATCTGATAGCATTTCTTGAAAAAATCTCAGTGTCTTGTATAAATAAATTGGTCTTCATGTGCCTTAGCACACACTTAACACTAGGAGAAGGTGGGTCACTAAACTTTGCCTTAGCAAAATTTTGTTTTTGGCTCACTTCAGTTAGAGATGCTGATTTCTTCGGCCAGTCGTGGTGGCTCACACCTGTAATCCCAGCACTTTGGGAGGCCAAGATGGGCAGATCACCTGAGGTTGGGAGTTCGAGACCAGCCTGGCTCACATGGAGAAACCCTATGTCTACTAAAAATACAAAATTAGCCGGGTGTGGTGGTGCATGCCTATAATCCCAGCTACTTGGGAAGGCTGAGGCAGGAGAATTGCTTGAACCTGGGAGGCAGAGGTTGCGAGATCGCGCCATTGCACTCCAGTCTGGACAACAAGAGCAAAACCCCATCTCAAAAAAAAAAGAAATGCTGATTTCTTCAATTGCATATTTTTCTTAGAGACAGGGTCTTACTATGTTGATCAGGCTGGAGTGCAGTGGCTATTCAGTCTCGATCCTTTTACTGATCAGCACAGGAGTCCTGACCTGCTCCATTTCCAACCTGGGCCAGTTCACCCCTTCCTTAGGCAACCTGGTGGTCCAGGTCCCATATTGATGACGAACTTAGCGCGGAAACCCAATTGGCATAGCGGACTATAGCCCAGAACTCCTGGGCTCAAGACATCCTCCCGCCTCAGCCTCCTGACTAGCTGAGATTACAGGCCCATGCCAGGGTGCCAGCCCATCTTGGAAGTTTTGATCTAAAAGGCAAACGCAGCACTCTAAAGTTCAGACTTGGAACAGGGCAGGTGCAGGTCACAAAAGGGCCAAAAGAGGCCGCTGTGGAGTTGTTCCTATGGCTATTCTTCCCAGGGGAAGTTGCACTAGCTTTTCTTTACTCTGCTTTTGTTTTAGACCTGGGCAGGAAGGTGGTCCCCAGCAGAATAATCTGTGTAGTCACCTCAGGTTAGCTGGAGTTGGGCTGAGTTCCCCTCCTCTCTCCTTTTTTTTTTTTTTTTGACAGAGTCTTGCTCTGTCGCCCAGGCTAGATTGCAGTGGCGCGATCTTGGCTCACTGCAACCTCCACCTCCTGGGTTCAAGCGATTCTCCTGCCTCAGCCTCCTGAGTAGCTGGGATTACAGGCACCTGTCACTGTGCCCAGCTAATTTTTGTATTTTTAGTAGAGACAAGGTTTAGCCATCTTGGCCAGGCTGATCTTGAACTCCTGACCTCGTGATCCAACTGCCTCGGCCTCCCAAAGTGCTGGGATTACAGCCACTGTGCCTGGCCTCTCCTTCTCTTCTCTTACCTGCAGTTGCTTCAACACCTGAAAGGCCAGAAGCTCTTGCCGAAGGTCATCCCCACACTTGACAATGACTGACAGGAGCCGCCAATTGGGGAGATGGCCATAGGGGGAGCCCTCTCTGATCCGCCTGTGAAGAGAGAAGTAAAGGGTGTCAAAGGTTGATGCCACAGTGAGGACAAGAGACATAGCTTCCACAAAAAATCCCAAGCAAATGCCCCATAGGGCAAGGACCCAGACAGCCTGCGAGTCTGACAGATTTTTTTGGAGGCTGATGGACAATAAAGTTGGTACAGTGAGCCCTTGCAACTGCCTCTGAGCTTTGAGAGGTGTTCAGAGACCCACACCGAACTCACCGTACTTTCTCCTGCCAGGGCTCTTTGAGAGCAACTGCAGAAGGATCTTCTGGGTCTCGTTTGAACGCTGTCGGGGTATGAGCCAGCTGTTCCGAAAGGCGCCGGCTGTCAGGAAGAAAATACATCATTTGCTTGGAGGAGCTACCCACAAGCCCCATGCCCAGTCTATACTGACATTTCCTGCACTGTCTCCTGGATTCTGGGCACACGAAGGTAGGAACCCAGGCTGAACGGGACTCATGGAAGAAAACATAACCAGTGACAACTTTTTGCTAACTTAGTGATTGTAGTCATGTTAAAATTAAGATTACCAGGCTCTCCATATTCTTCTACCAAGACTGATTCAGAATGGGTGTCTCTAGAATCTGCATTTTTTTTTTTTGATAGAGTTTTGCTCTGTCTCCCAGGCTGGAGTGCAATGGCGTGATCTCAGCTCACTGCAAGCTCCGCCTCCCAGGTTCACGTCATTCTCCTGCCTTAGCCTCCCAAGTAGCTGGGACTACAGGCGCCCGCCACCACACCCGGCTAAATTTTTTTTTGTATTTTTTTAGTAGAGACGGGGTTGCACGTGTTAGCCAGGAGTCTCGATCTCCTGACCTTGTGATCCACCCACCGTGGCCTCCCAAATGTTGGTATTACAGGTGTGAGCCACCGCACCTGGCCTAGAATCTGCATTTTCAACAAGGCCTCCTTCCTCCCTCTGGATTCTGACAAACAGTTGCTTTGAGACCCCACTTTGAGACACACTGCTCGAACTCCTTCCTGGGGTGCTTTTTTTTTTGAGATGGAGTCTCGCTCTGTTGCCCAGGCTGGAGTGCAGTGGTGTGATCATGGCTCACTGCCAGCTCCGCCTCCTGGGTTCATGTCATTCTCCTGCCTCAGCCTCCCGAGTAGCTGGGACTACAGGCGTCCGCCACCACGCCCGGCTAATTTTTTTGTATTTTTAATAGAGGCAATGTGATCTGGCCATACCGGATGTCCCCTGCTGCAATGAACACAGGCTCCTTGCTCTCCTGGCTAGTGATGCTGTCCACAGAGAACTGGGAGATGTTGTCACAGCTGTTGGTATGCACTTCGGGGAGCTGGAGATAGCAGGGGAGTGCTGGTCAGAAGTGCTAAGTATAGGTCTCCTGTCTTTCCCCTCCTGCTTGCTTGCTATCACTGCAGCATGCTCATCCCTCCCTTTCAAACTCTGCTTATACACCATGTTGATTACTTGGACCCCAGGCTGCCCAGAGCAGCATTTCTCAACATGTGAACTACCTGCATCAGAATTACCCAGAATGCAGACTCCCAGGCCCCACCATCAATCTGAATTAGAATTACTGGGAATGGGATCTGAAAGTCTGAATTTTTAACAAGTTCTCCAGAAGACTTCCAATGCACTGAAGTTTGCAAACCCCTGCCAGGACCATCATAGGAGCTCAAAATTTCAGCCTCACTGAGAACCCCTCAAGGCTAGGGATGTGTTCTCCCCTAGAGTCCAAAGCAGACCCTCCGCAGACTAGCTTCTGACAGTTTTTCTTCAATCTAAGTCATTCAATCTTATCTTCTCATCTCTCTCTAACTACAGAATATTCTACCAGACCCCAAGGCCCATGTCAAGTCTCTTCTCTCCTTTATACCAGAGAATTTCTTCTCAACTCCATTTGTCACCTAGTACACACTGCTTTGTTGTATATCTAAATTTTTTTTTCTTAAATGTCTAATTTCTCCAATTGGACTGTAAGCTCAAAGGCAGAGATTCTGTCTTTTGGCAGAGTGAAACCTGGCTGTGGGGTTTTGCTCCACCTCCTGGGTTCACGCCATTCTCCTGCCTCAGCCTCCCGAGTAGCTGGGACTATAGGTGCCTGCCACCTCGCCCTGCTAGTTTTTTGTATTTTTTTTTTTTTTCAGTAGAGATGGGTTTTCACCATGTTAGCCAGGATGATCTCGATCTCCTGACCTCGTGATCCGCCCGTCTCGGCCTCCCAAAGTGCTGGGATTACAGGCTTGAGCCACCGCGCCCGGCTGTTTT
>NW_016806834.1:1043492-1090776 GCF_001698545.2 Rhinopithecus bieti | reverse complement strand
CCAGGATGGTCTCGATCTCCTGACCTCGTGATCCGCCCGTCTCGGCCTCCCAAAGTGCTGGGATTACAGGCTTGAGCCACCGCGCCCGGCCTTTTTGTATTTTTAGTAGGAATGGGGTTTCACCATGTTAGCCAGGCTGGTCTTGAACTCCTGACCTCAGGTGATCCGCCCACCTCAGCCTCCCAAAGTCCTGGAATCACAGGTGTGAGCCACCACGCCTGACCCTGGCTGTGTTTTTGGTTTGTTTTGTTTTAAGACAGGGTCTCACTCTGTCAGTCAGGCTGGAGTGCAATGCTGTGATCTTGGCTCCCTGCAGCCTCCGCTTCCCAGATTCAAGTGATTCTTATGCTTCAGCCTCCCAAGTAGCTGGGATTACAGGTATGCTCCACCACACCTGGCCTTTTTTTTTTTCTTTCGAGACGGAATTTTGCTTGTCACCCAGGATGAAGTGCAGTGGCGTGATCTTGGTTCACTGCAACCTCTGCTTCCTGGGTTGAAGCAATTCTACTCCCTCAGCCTCCCGATTAGCTGAAATTACAGGCACATGCCACCACGCCTGGCTAATTTTTGTATTTTTAGTGGAGATGGGGTTTCACCATGTTGGCCACACAGGTCTCGAACTCCTGACCTCAGATGATCCACTCGTCTCATCCTCCCAAAGTGCTGGGATTACAGACGTGCGCCACGATACCCGGCATAATTTTTCTATTTTTAGTAGAGATGGAGTTTCACTTTGTTGGCCAGGCTGGTCTTGAAATCCTGACCTCCAGCGATCCACCAACCTCAGCCTCCCAAAGTGTTGTGATTACAGGTGTGAGCCACCGCACCTGGCCAGCTGTGTTAATAGCTCTACATAAAATTCTGCTCTGGCTCTTCATGCCCCAGAATAAAGTCCAAGTTTCTTTCCCCAGCTTACAGGGTCCTTCCTGTAGTCTGGTCCATGCCCACGTGTCCAGTCTTATTCTTCACCACTTCTTACCCCACACCTGCACATCACAGCCAGACAAAATTTCTTTCAGTTCCTATAATGGCCCAAGCTCCCTTTTGTCTTCTGGCCTTTGTACGCAGTGTTCCCTCTGTCCAGCAGTCTTTGTCCAGCTAATTCCTACCCATGCTTCCAGCCTCAGCTGAGAGATTATTTCCTCCAGGAAATCTCTTGTGATGCCTGCCCTAAGTCTGGTGCTCCTATAATGTCCTATCCTTTCCACCATGACCTGGCTCTCACCACACTACAACTCTTGCTTACTGGCCTTGTTCTCTTTCCAGTTAGGTCATACACCCCTTGTAGGCAGGGGCCAAGTATTGTTCACTAGCACATAGCACTCAGGTCCGGCACATAGAAGGCCCTCAATAAATATTTCTTGAATGAATTAATGTATGACTTCTCATCCTCTGTTATTCTATGACAATTTTATATAGGTGTTCAATAAATATTTTCATTAAATTTCCCTCACTCCCCTTGGCCTAGAAGTTCCTCTTTACATTTAAATCTGAATTCTTTCACCAGGAAAACGAGCTCTACCTGAATCTATTCCAGACTACAGTTGTTCAGAGCTTTCTCCCTCTTACCTCTCACTACCTACACCACTCATTTGGGTACTTGCCTTACCCTGCCTTGGGATATGCTGCCTTGTTTCCAACATAGTGACAGCTCCTGGAGAAAGCTCCTGTGCCCCAGCATTACCTCCTTGAAGCTTCCTCACCTCCACTTGCAGCTCGCCTATGTCATCCACCGACCAGGCCTCATCATCGTTGTCATAGTTGGGCACAGTGCTAAAGCTGCCAGCTCGCTGCTCATGGGTAATACCACATTCGGGCAAGTTCTCTACGGACCTCGTACTCCGAATTCGGTTCTCAGGGATTCGGGCAGGGACACTGGTGGTGTCAAAGTTTTCACATTCAAGGACTTCCACATAAATCAGGTAGGGAGCCTGGGGGAAGAGTGAGAACAGTATTTGCAACTTACTTCCACCACTCACCCCCAAATCTCAACTCCGTTAGCAAGGTTCTTCCTGCCGTCCTTTCTCCTAGTTCCAGCCTTCATCCAATAGTCCCCTGAAACTACGAACAAATGTTTCAACTGAGCTCCAAAATGTACAGATGATGCATTTGGGCCAAACCACTCTAGACTATCAATTACAGCCTGTAAGGGAGGCCTAGATGCCTCTGTGGGCTTGTCCTAAAGACAGGGCCCAGGGAGCTACAGTGGACAAAAAGACTGGGACAAAGCTGGGTACTGTCCCAAGGAGCATCCCAAACTTCAATATTTCCTTTGAAAGAAAAATATGGGCCAGGCACGGTGGCTCATGCCTGTAATCCCAGCACTTTGGGAAGACGAGGCGGGTGGATCATGAGGTCAGGAGTTCAAGACCAGCCTGGCCAAGATGGTGAAACCCCGTCTCTACTAAAACTACAGAAAGTAGCCAGGCACGGTGGCAGGCGCCTGTAATCCCAGCTACTCAGGAGGCTGAAGCAGGAGAATCACTTGAACCTAGGTGACAGAGGTTGCAGTAAGCCAAGATTGCGCCACTGCACTCCAGCCTCAGTGACAGAGTGAGACTCCGTCTCAAACAAAAAAGAAGAAGAATCTGAACCATGAATATCATGAATATTCCAGTCAGCATACACATTCAGCTAATTCTCTCCAGTGTGAATTGGGCATCCTTCTCTCCTTCTGTCTGCTCACTCTGATCAGAAAAGGTCTTAGAAACAAAATATTTCTCTATGCTTATGGTTGCTGTATCTGCAAAGCTCAAGAATTATAGAAGGGCTGGAGAAGAGCTACCAAAATGACCATAAGGTGTGGTGAAGAACAATTCTCCTAAGACACAGCAAGAAGGAAGCTAAAAAGATTAGGTTTCTTTGGTCCAGAAAAACAAAGCCCAAAACAAAGGAGGGCTCTCAAAATCACAGTCGCACTGAGACAGGGTCATGGTCGACATATGCATCATGAACTATGACGGGAGACTAGGATGTTGGTGGGGGCATCACTGGTCATACACACAAACCCTGAACAACCATGGGTGAAGAGTCACATCCAGGGCAGGGGTTTGGGCCAGAACCCATCTACCTTGTCCTTGGAGTTGAGGACAACAGCCTGTGTGTGGGGTACACGGACCACGTGGTGGTCAAAGCCAGCAGTGGGCAGCCAGACTCGGGCAGGGAGCTTATGGTTGAGCAGGGAGAGCTCTGAGATCAGCCTCTGTGTCTTCTGCTCTTTGGTGGGGAGTGTGGCCAGCCGCTTGCCGATCGCCATCAGGGACTTGATGAATTCTCTCTCAGGAGCCAGTCGAACAGGCTATAGGGGTTTGGGGTAAGACAAAAGATAGTGAAGAAACCATATAATACAATGGCCCACCCACTCAGTCACTCCTGGCCATGCAGGCCGGGGACCCCAGTATCTGGAGAACTTCCAGAAAGGAACTGCTTTTTAGTCTTAGTAGGCGCTTCCACCCACCCTTCACAGCTTGAATTGAGAATAGCCAGCACATTCCTTCCCTATAGGCTATCCTTGAGGGTAAGGGAGGCCATGAGTCCAGGTAACTAAGATGCACCCCTCTTCTCTTGAACTTGGGTTCCTTAAGGACTGTACCAAGGCTTCAGAGTGAGCAGGGGGACAACATCTGGATAGGTTAGCCAGGGGCACAGACAGAAGAGCTGCTTACATCTGAATTGTTTCACCCTTCTCAAGAACAGGGTTGTCCCTCTCCCCATCTGGATCCCTGGGCTAGATCTCTGCCGAGGGGCTCTGTCAAGTCCCGCAAGGCTAGAGAAGGGAGCCCCACATCAATATTTCCACTTTCTTTTTTTTTTTTTTTTTTGAGACGGAGTCTCGCACTGTCGCCCAGGCTGGAGTGCAGTGGCCGGATCTCAGCTCACTGCAAGCTCTGCCTCCCGGGTTTACGCCATTCTCCTGCCTCAGCCTCCCGAGTAGCTGGGACTACAGGCGCCCGCCACCTCGCCCGGCTAGTTTTTTGTATTTTTTAGTAGAGACGGGGTTTCACCGTATTAGCCAGGATGGTCTTGATCTCCTGACCTCGTGAGCCGCCCGTCTCGGCCTCCCAAAGTGCTGGGATTACAGGCTTGAGCCACCGCGCCCGGCCCAATATTTCCACTTTCAAAGAGGGAAGATGCTCGTCATTCAAATTACTTCTGTTTATTTCCATGGT
The DNA here is from genome assembly GCF_001698545.2 of Rhinopithecus bieti. Lineage (NCBI taxonomy): Eukaryota > Metazoa > Chordata > Mammalia > Primates > Cercopithecidae > Rhinopithecus > Rhinopithecus bieti. Next base: position 1,086,607 of record NW_016806834.1, on the reverse strand, counting down.
ATTCCCCTGTCCATCCCCCAATCTCTTACAAGGCATCAGTGCACATGCAGGGGATGGAAAGAGTATGAGCCGATGAGCAGACTTTGCATTAATCAAGGAGAAAGAAAAAGCAGATGGAAGGAGGCAGGTGGATGGAGAAAGCAACAGCTCCTTTTAGCCCTTGATGATGGCCCTGAAGACCTGTCTCTTTTAGTGACTCCTCTTTGGGTCCTCTTCCCCTACCTCTCAGTGACTAGGTTCCCCATATGAATTCCCTGCTGTGAGTTTGGCTCCTTGTGCTGGGCAATTCAGTCATCCTCAGAACGAGCAAGGTTGGTCTGGGAAGTAAGGTGCAGGTGGGGAAAAAGAGGGACTCAGCTAGACATGAAGAAGGGCTCTCTTCCCAGTCTAAGCCCTTCTGCTGTAAGGAGCATTTTATCAAGATAGCCACCCAACTCCCTATCCCATCTCCCCTCAGCTGGATAAGAACAATCTCTCCTCCTCTTGTAGAAACAGCATGTGACTCACCAAGCCTTTCTCTCCCTTTCCATGTGTCTTGCTTAGTTTCTGGATTGAGAATTTCTATCCTTGCTCCCTCGCACTCTAAAAGAGCTTCTTTTGAAAACTGGGAAGTATCAGGTCTACCTCTCCATGTGCAACAGTGCCAGGATTCAAAGGAAAAGCTCAGCGTGGCCTTTGCCTCTTGGGAGATGACTCAGAATGCCACATAGGGAATGAAAGAGGATGTCTGAATCCTTCAGGAATGCTTTAGGTGACATTGTTGGAAAGAGAAAAAGAAAAGGAAAACAATGGAATTGGGTTTCTAAGGTCCCTGAAAATATCCTGGGGGTAAAAGAGAAAGAAAATAAGAGGAAATTTGAAGACTCACTTCTTCCTTCATCTGAATCCACTCAGATGGCAACTGATCTCTGTCCCAAGGACCCTCTACCCCCAACCAATTCATAATCATCTTAGATTAGAAAAGGCAGAATTCCTTCCCATTCTCAAATCAGCATTTGGGTTAGGGGCCCCTAAGTTACGTGAGCATGTTGGAAATGTGACCCCAGGCCTCAAGAGAGAGGCTCTGCCACGTGGGAGGAGATAGGAATCATGACTGAAAGGGGATCAGCACAGAACAGAGAAAACTGATTTGATAGACAAATCAAATAGAAAATATAAAAAAAATCATCCAAACTCCCAGAGGTCCTGCATTTCCTCTCAAGTCTTTGCCCAGCAACAAGGTCCAAGACTCTGTGGGACCAAAGGGTCATGGTTAGTCCAGAGGGAACAAGAAAGGAGAGGGGATTATGGAACATCCTGGGCAGTGAGCTGGAAAAAGGGAAGAACTCAGACCTGGAAAAAATGTGGTTGAAGTTAAAAAAGAAAACCAGTTGTGGGGAGGCAAAACTTTCCTTCAAGCCAAGTCCTATTTGTTTTTGGAGTCAGCTCACCAGCACAGGGCCTCACATTTAGAAGATTATTAATAAATATTTCATAATCTGATGGCAGAAGCCATGGGGAAAGGGTTCTGGGTGGGAGAAACAGGACACTGGGGGTTTCTGCTAGGCAGTTTTTGGCTCCAATCCAGGAGTGAATTCTACCTCTCTCCCAGCTGTTTGCTCCAGACACTCAGGAGCTGGGGGCTGAGCAGCACTATACTCCAGCTGTCTCTGAGAGAAGGATCAGCTGAGCCTGGGCTCTGGCTTTCCACCACAAAGGTCAGGGAGAGCAGATCTGGGAGGTCTGGGAGGGAGGAGCTGATCTCCCAGGAAGAAAAGGGGCATTTTAACTTCAGCCTTGGCCTGGGGGCTCAGAAGACCTGGGGACGGAGAGGAAATGCAGCCATTGGGGGAGCCTGCCACCCAGTCCCAGCCTGACCCCACTTACGGAACTGAATGAATTATCAATACTCTCGGTGCTGGAGGAGAGCTCCTGGGAAAGGGCCAGAGGGCAAAGGGAGAAGGAGGGGGTGGGAAGGGAGGGGAGAGAGACAAAGGTAAAGAATTTAGCTCCAACTTGGATCGTAACTGCTTCTCTAGTGAAGTTCTACCTTTCTGCTTTAATAAAAGAAAGTCAGCTCAGACATGCTACTTGCCCAGATGCGTAACCACTTGTGGGAGATGCTGGAAGGGCAGCTCAAACTTTAAGGTCAGAAGGACTGAAGAGACAAAGCAGCCTCTGCTTTTCACTTTACTCCCTTCTATTCTCAACTGCGTGGATCTTCCTTCTAGGCCAAAGCTCTACAGCTGGGTCCCTAGGACAGTAACTGTACTGCCAAGCTTCCCTGCTCTTTTTTTTTTACCCACTCACATGCTGTCAACCAAGTCCTTCTCCATGGGGATCACCACAGGACTGAACTTAACAAGCTGCATGGCTCCCATAATACTGGAAATCCCATGTTCCTTCAGCTTTTTGGAAATCTCAGGGAGGAAGAAAAGCTGAACTTTCAGTGGCAGGTATACCTCTTCTCTAATTAGCCTCATTATCACCCTGGGAAGCTGAATCCCAACCTTGAACCTGTGTGACAAAGAGCATGCTAGACCAATGAGCCCAAAATCTCTGGGCTGGATGCTGATGGGAGAGAAGGATAAATCAATCTCCTATCTACCAAAACTCCTTAGGCTTCCTATCAGGCTATCCACATGACAATCAATATATTACAATTTTTGATATAAGTTGGGGAGTTAGGTCCTAGCTATATCCATCTAGGCTGGATAGTCAGCTGTCCTATTTCCAGCCCAGAGGATTTATCTAAACATCACCCCATTCCTGTGTCATACGTGTCTGTGTGAAAAACAGGGGAAAGAGATAGTGTCAAACTCTCACTCAGCAGCTCTGAGGAAACACTCATACACAGGGTTCATCCTGGGTTCTGTCCAACATTGTCTACCAGGGCAGGGAACGGGGCAGCACGTGTGCACAAATCTAGGTTGGGAGGACGTTGGTGTTGGGGGGTTGGACTTAAAAGACAAAGTCCTAAGAGCTCCCAGGGCAGGAGGGCAATGGTCAGTGAGTTTCTACTCTGAAATCTGCTGAGTAGATTCAAGCATCCACTTGAACTCAGTTCCATGGTTTCAGTTCTATTCTAGCTGGAGGTCCTATAGTCAGGTCCTTCCTTCAAGAATGTGGGGACTGGAGCACTTTGAGGGAGAAGCCACACTTGGAAACATGCCCCTAAGGCAACAACTCTTCCATTTTGGGTAGAAGATGGTGGGAGAATTAAGGCAGTGAGGATGTCAGAGTCTATTATGACTTAGTGGTTCTATTTCTACCTATGAGCTGGTTGAAGAAGGAACAGCAGGCAGGATATTGGCTCCCCAGCAAAGCTCCAGCTGATTCTCACAGACAGGTCCTGTCTGACTCATTAACAGCCCTGGGGGAAGGGAGGTATATCATAACCTGCTCCTCTCCTCCTACTCCCTGGGCTTGAGTCACTCATACTGAGTCAGCTCCAGGGAATAAAGATGAAGCAAGAAGCTGACATCACACCACATCAAGCTAGAAGGCCTACTGGGGCTTCTAGTGTGACATGTGGCAGATTTCTCTGTACAAAGGTTGCAGTTCTGAAAAGACAAAGCTAATCTACTAACAGTGTCATTATGTGGGGGAGGGTGTGGTACCTAAATCACTCTCTCCTCTTAGCTCCCCCATTCTATACCAAAATATTTGCCATTTGGTTACAAATGGGAGGACAAACTGCCTGAGCAGAGTTCCCCAACTAGGCTGACAAAATGGCTTTGAAGAGGCAGGCTTTGAGGAGCAATGGTGGAAAATGTGAAAAATCAGCGCAAAGCCTTTTGACTGTGGGAGACAGTGTAAAGGATTCCTCATAGTAAGAAAGAGAACACTGTGAGAGGTGAGCAGAGAACAGCTCTGCAGGGAGACCATGGGCAGGAAGAGAACTGTACATGCTGACCCTGAGCCTCTTCTTTGAGGCCCGACCTCACCCTTGGGAGCTCCTCTACTGGTGGTGGGAGCACAGTATTAAACTCAGAACCTAAAACGAAAGCAAGAGATTGGAAGCAGAGTGTTAGGGTCTACCTAGAGATTCTCCTAAAGTATCTCTACTCAGGCGTTAATTATGTGCCTCATTTCAGTAAGCTGTATACTTCCTGCTTATGGCAGAAAACAACTTTTTCAAGAGAGTCACAAACTAAACAGTTCCCTAGATACTGGGGTTTTCATTATTACTTTACATGTTCCTAGAGGGAAGGATAACATTTTATCCCCCATCCTCCACAGCCTCTAGCACATGGCTTTGCACATTGTACAAGGTCAATAACTACATGTTGAGTGAATGAATGTTACTTGAAAGGGAAGAAGGATGAGTAAACGGAAAACCAATTCCTTTGGTATTTAGGGGACAAAGGCCTTGACAGACATATCCTCAAAATGCCAAAGGGGCTGGGTCTAGTCACTCATGCCTGTAATCCCAGTGACTTGGGAGGCTGAGGCGAGAGGATCACTTGAAGCCAGGAGTTTGAGACTAGCTTGGGCAACACAGCAAGACCTCATCTTTACAAAAAATTTTTTTTAATTAGCCAGACGTTGTGGTACACAGCTGTAGTCCCAGGTACTTGGGAGGTTAAGGTGGGAGGACTGCTTGAGCCCAGGAGTTAAAAGCTACAGTGAGTTATGACTGTGCCATTGCACACCAGCCTGGGCAACAGAGCAAGACCCTGTTGCAAGAAAAAGGGCGGACAGACAGATGGACGGGTGGGCGAAAGGAAGGAAGGACGGACGGACACACAGAAGGAAGGAAAAGGGTTGGGAGAGACCCCTGTGCTGGAGACTCTAATGCTTAGAAACCTAGTGATATTCATGTTTCTCTCTGTCTCTTTCTTGCTCTCCCATTTTCTGAGGAACCATAGTGAATTCAGGTATTTCATTCTGTCAGTATCAGATAACACTGGAGTGCCTGGGAACATAGTATCTCCTTCCTTTCCTGGATCTAGTGACCCAAGATAAGGAGTCAGGTTGGAAAGAATGGCAGCTACAGAACCCACCCTAAATGACATAAGTATTCACCTAATACCTGCCTCTCAGTGCCATCCATAATCTTATCCTGGAGTGGGAGTTAGATGCAAGGGAAGAGGGACCAAGGATCAGCAGAGTAAGAAAAGTCCTGAGGCCTCATATTTTCTGGTCCTAAGACGAGCGCTACAAAATGGATACAGAGAAAAGCCAAGCCTGACAAGAGGCAGCAAGGAATTCACTTCCAGCTGCTCACCCTCTGCTACAGGTTTGACCCCAAGATGAGACAGCTATCCAACCCTTTATGTTCCACCAGAATCTGGATGACTCTTCTTGTTCTGCAGCAACTTCCCTTCATGACCCAGGGCTCTGCTGCCAAGCTCAACCAGAAATGAAAATGGTCCATTCTAGCTCTGACAACAGTTTTGGCTTTGCCTGTGCATGGATGTGGAAGCTTACATGGCCATAGCCTGGGCCGTTCTTCCCCACATGGCTTCTAACAGCTGGGGACCTCGGGAAGTACATATTGAGAAACAACCAAGGCAGTTCAGCTGAATGATTATGAGCACCAGCTGGAGATTTGAGTCCTGGTCTGACATTCACTAGTTGAGGGACCTTGGGCAAAACATCTAATCTTTCCAAGCCTCAGTTTCCTCGTTGGTAAAATAATACCTGTGTCTCAGCATGGTTGTGAGGATTAAATGTAAAGTACTTGGCAAGATGCCTGGCACATAAGTGCTGAATAAATGTTAGCACTTTTAACTTTACCATTATTAAATTATCCTAACAAAATTCCAAATTTCCAGAGAGCAGGCTCTATAGTTTCCCTCCCTCTCCCTTGTCTCTAGTCACTCTGACTTCCCTCTATTTGAAAGAAGTCCCATTGTATCAAAAACATGGGTGGGTTATATGTCCCACAGAGGCAGATGCCAGGACCATAGCTATATGCATTTTTCAAAAAGTGCAAATTCCTACTTTTTTTCTCCCTTCTTTTCTAGGCTGGGCTGGAGGCCAGGAGGGAAGCCTGGCCAATGGTGAGTCAGAGAGGAGGACTGGAGCACCATTGTCTGGCTAGGACACCAGGTCACTGACACTTGGTAGTTCACTGGGCAGCTTTCTCTGCTATCTGTCCAGATGTGGAGTGAAGAGTAGGTATAACCTATTCATGTGGCCATCTCTTTCCTGCTCTGTATCCTAAATTATACCTCCAACTGCTGTTGTAGCTTCCTCTTCTTCCCAGCCTCCAGGTCCTTGACTAGGTACTAGATTTACTCTATACTAAGAGTGCTTTCTCTTCCCTTTGTGCTTCTCCCAAATGGTATGGGAAAGATACCAGCAAGGCACTCTTTCCCACAAGGAAAGGCAGGCAATAAAGGCATTCTCCAGATACCTCAGTGATAGAGAATGAACCTTACACTTATGTCAACAAAAGGTAGGATCTTCAGAGGGTAGTGAAAATGGATTAGATTGTGAGTAGGAGTGGCCAGGAGAATGAAGCTGATATTCTATCTAACATCTCCCCTACCCCAGCACACACAAAGACAACAGCACCTTTTCCTTTCCCACAGATGCTTCTCTGAGAGCTATCTCAAGTCTCAGGTCAGGGTGTGGAGGGCTTCTGCCACAGTTCTCATTAACACAATAGGTGTTAATGGAATGGCAGTTTGTTTGTTTGTTTATTTATTTGAGACGGAGTCTCACTCTGTCGCCCAGGCTGGAGTGCAGTGGCACGATCTCTGCTCATTGCAACCTCTGCCTCCTGGGTTCAAGTGATTATCCTGTCTCAGTCTCCCAAGTAGCTGGGATTACAGGCACCTGCCACCATGCCTGGCTAATTTTTGTATTTTTAGTAGAGGTGGGATTTTGCCATGTTGGCCAGGCTGGTCTCACACTCCTGACCTTGTGATCTGCCTGCCTCAGCCTCCCAAAGTGCTGGGATTACAGGCGTGAGCCACTGCGCCTGGCCAGTGCAGTTTAATAAAAATGATTTGGGACACCATCAGGAGCATCAGCCTTACCATTACCTACATGACCCGAGGCAACTCACTTTCTCTCTCTGGGTCTGAGTTCCTCCTTTGTAAACTAAGGCAGTCAAAATACATGAATTCTAAGGTCTTTCCATTTTAACGTTCCGTGCTTTTATCAGTGAAATGAAACAGAGGGAGGACAGAAAGAAGAGCATAACCCTGTGTGTATATAGGAGGCATCATGTCTCCATGAAGCCCTCCACCACCTTTTGTCTCTGGCCCTCCCCAGAATTTTACCTCATCCTCATTCTCCACTTTAGGGTTGCTGGCTGTTCGTTTCAAGTTGCTGCTGAGACTTATGCTGGCAGTGGCATCTGACTTAGAGCGCTGGTGAGTCCTTTTGGAGGGAGAGAGCCCTGTGTCAGGGGCCGGGCTCAAGGAGGGCAGCTCCCTCTTCCTGTGAGCTGGCTTTAGCTCATCTGAGAGGATCAGCTTCCGTAGCTTGGTCCCACGGGAGTGTCGCTGAGTGGAAATGTGCATGTCTGAAGAGTAGGCCCCAAGCAACAGGGCACACTGGAGGGAAAAGTTAATGCTCTGGCGGCAACGGTGGACTATGTAGGGCTTAATGGCATCACCCACGTCCTCATCCATGTGGATGTACATGTTAAGCAACTGGGGTAGATAGAAGTCCACGTCCTCATTGCGGAAGTAGAAGAGCCGGTTGCCGATGTAGGCTTGTACTCCAGGCTCCTTGGAGTTATACAGGTATGAAATGGCCATGGAGATGTCAAACAGTTTTGACTCAAACAGCCTCAGGAGCCAAGACTGTTTAGCTGAGTTGTTCTGCCGCCGTCTTCTTGCTCCTTTGGCTGTGCCTGAGGCCACCGTGGCCCCCATCTCATCTTCCTCCTCCCTGATCTGGGCAGGTGGATCATCTAGGCAACGGATCTCACTGTCCACACCATCCCCATTGACCAACTCCAGTGGGGTGCCTCTGCTAGAGACTGCCACGCCTCCACGCAAAAGCTTGACCTTCTCCAACACCTCCTGGCAGGCCTTCTGGGCCACCTCAGGGTCAATCACTGATAATTCCCCGACCCCCTCCGTGATGACACTTAGCAGGGACCCCCCATTATTCCCTGGTGGGCCAGAAGTGGGCTCAGAAGTTGGCTTCAGGGGGGCAGGCTCCACTACTGTATCTCCCATGGCCACAGCCAGACTTCGAGCTTCCAAGCTACAGGAAGAGGGAGAGAGAAAAGAACAGAAAGGGAGACACATACACACACTGGTTAGTGGTGCCATCCTCAGGTCTTCCCTTTGCTATGACACCTTCCCAGGCACCTCCTCTTTTTGTCTTCCTGGACTCCTTCAAAATCAGATAAGAAGACATCTCCTAGGAAGCTTTCCTGACTACTTCCACTTCTGATTACATTACTCATCATTCCTCCTGTACTTAGTTACTCAGCTTAGCCTCTGTTCTTAGCTTATATATGTGAAATGTTGTTTTGTATAGGTTGTATTTATATAGATTTACAAATTCTTTTTTTTTTTCTTGAGCCAAGGTCTTGCTCTGTTACCCAGGCTTGAGGGCAGTTGCACAATGTGGGCTCATTGCAACTTTGACCCCTGGGCTCAAGCAAGCCTCCCACCTCAGCCTCCCAAGTAGGTGGGACCACAGGTGCACACCACCATGCTTGGCTTATTTTTAAAATTTTTAATCTTATTGTTTTTGAGACAGGGTCTTGCTCTGCTGCCCAGGCTGGAGTGCAGTGGCATGATCAGAGCTCACTGTAGCCTTGATTTTCTGGGCTCAAGCAATCCTCCCATCTCAGCTTCCCAAGTATCCAGAACTACACACATGTGCCACCATGCCTGCTTAATTTTTTAAATTTTTCTGTAGAGACAAGGTCTCACTATGTTGCCCAGGCTGGTCTTGAACTGAGCTCAAGCAATCCTCCCTCCTCAGCCTCCTAAAGTATTGGAATTACAGGCACAAGCCACCATGCCTGGTGATTTACAGATTCTTTGGGTAGACTGAGAAGCAATTCAGGTGTTATTCCCTTGTTCCCTAACTCTTCAAATACTTTTCTATCCGCTTGCTCTTCTTGTCTCCCTTTAAAAGCCTGCTATAACCTTTTCTTTTCCTCTTTAGACTATATTTCATTACTCATATAACATTCTACACACAGGTCCTGTGCATCTCGAATCTTTATTTTTGTTTTAGAGACAAGTCTTGCTCTGTTGCCCAGGCTGGAGTGCAGTGGCGTGATCATAGCTCACTGTAATCTTGAACTCCTAGGCTCAAGGCATCCTCCTGCCTTAGCCTCCCGAGTAGCTAGGAATACAGGTGTGTGCCATCATGCTCAGCTAATTAAAAAAAAAATTTTGTGTATAGATGGGGTCTTGCTGTGTTGCCCAGGCTAGCTCTGAACTCCTGGCTTCAAACAATTCTCCCGCCTCAGCCTCCCAAAGCACTAGGATTACAGGCGTGAACCACCATGCCCAGCCATCTTTATTTAATATTAAAATCTTGGCTGGGTGTGGTGGCTCACGCCTGTAATCCCAGCACTTTGGGAGGCCGAGGCGGGCAGATCACGAGGTCAAGAGATCGAGACCATCCTGGCCAATATGGTTAAACCCCATCTCTACAAAAATATAAAAATTAGCCAGGTGTGGTGGTGGGTGCCTATGATCCCAGCTACTGGGGAGGTTGAGGCCAGAGAATCACTTGAACCTGGGAGGTGTAGGTTGCAGTGAGCCGAGACTGCGCCACTGCACTCCAGCCTAGAGAAAGAGTGAGACCCTGTCTCAAAAAAAAAAAAAAAAAAAAAAAAATTAAAGTTTATATATTTTCTATAACAGGTATTTTTTACCTTCCCTTTTAACTCAAAGACTCCAGAAAATAAGGGCCAGCATGAATATCATGCCAGGGCTTCACTTGGAGAAGGCAGCCTGAAACACTATCATCAGCCTGAAGAAGCTGTGCATTTTCCTGGTGTCTTGACATCATGACATACACATTCCCAAGTGCTGTGGCTGCCTGACATATAATGAAAGAGTTCTGGACTTGAAGGGCAAATAGGCGGCGGTTCAAAATCTCATTCAGCCTTTTAGAATGTGAACTTATGCAACCCATGTATCATCAACTGCAATGGAAAAAACACTTCCTTCTCCATTGTCTGGCTGTTGGAACAAATTTAACATCAGGTGTAGAAAGAATCTATCACAGTCTTTGGTACACCAATAGTCCTCAATAAATTCTAGGTTGAGGCTGGCGCAGAGGCGCTCATGCCTGTAATCCCAGTACACGGGTGGCCGAGGTGGTGGATCACTTTGAGGTCAGAAGTTCAGACCAGCAAAGGATCTGTCTTAAAAAAAAAAAAAAAAAAAAAAAAAAAAAAGAGAAAAAGAAAAGAAATGCTAGTTGAATCCTCATGACCTAAAAGGTTACTAACCAGTGTGTATGTAACATAGAACTTATATTGTTCTATAAGGGAAGTGAAGAGTTCCAACTGTTTTGAGAATCTTCCAAAATACTTATGACATTATGACAGCCTTCTCTGCCCCAATACCACTCCCTCCACTGTCATACACACATTCTAACAACTGGAGGGGCTGTGAAAAGGCAAAAAGAAATCAGGCTAGGACTTATAGATCTAGGCCTTCCAAAGAACAGGGAGGAACAAGAGTCACAAAACAAAGAACACCTCCTCTAGAGGAACTGTTGGAAGTTTAGTGAAGGAACACTGCTGACCAAAGCCACTGCTCTCCAAGAGTAATCCTTCAGGGCCTCACCAAATCTGGAATCAGTGCAGAACAGGGGGAAATTTCATCAGATCAACCTGGCTCCAGAATCTGACTATAGCTAACAAAGGACTCAGAGGTCTCTTCACAAAAATGCTAATAGAGTGAGTCTAAGACACACTCAAGAGCATGAGCAAGAGGAAGAATTTTGTAGAGTTGGAATACAGGTTAATTTCCAAATATTAGTGACATCACCTTCAACACTGGTGAGGCTGGATGCAAATACTTTGGGTAGGTGGAATAAGGAGGCCTAGAGATTCTTTAGTCCTTCTGGGAGGCAGTTTTCCACCACCACCCTTCCAGTGTCTGTTCTTGTACCTCTGAAATGTTAAGGTTACTTTTTTTTTGAGACAGAGTCTTGCTCTGCCGCCCAGGCTGGAGTGCAGTGGCGCAATCTCGACTCACTGCAAGCTCCGCCTTCTGGGTTCACGCCATTCTCCTGCCTCAGCCTCACAAGTAGCTGGGACTATAGACGCCCGCTTCCACGTCCGGCTAATTTTTTGTATTTTTAGTAGAGGTGGGGTTTCACCGTGTTAGCCAGGATGGTCTTGATCTCCTGACCTCGTGATTCGCCCGCCTCAGCCTCCCAAAGTGCTGGGATTACAGGCGTGAGCCACTGCACCGGGTCCAAGGTTACTTTTCACTGCCCATTATCATATAGTCCAGCTCCCTGCCTCCCAGCAGTCACCACTAAAGTTTTGCAGAAAGATGGATGGGGAACTCTTCTGTTCTCAGAGAACACCAAAAAAGGCTACTTCTGTTTCTTTCTGCCAACTCTGCCAAGCAAGTTCATTCCTGAATTTAATATCCCTGATGTAGCTTGAGCTTGGTATTGGTAAGAAGGTGGCAACTCTTTCACTATGCTCTCTCCCAAAATTAGGTAGTGCCCTGTGAGCAGTAGAACTAGCATGGCTGCCCATGTGGATCTGTCTCTACTCGCAACTGTGAGTTGCACGGCAATAGTAAGAAGGAAGCTTTAATCATTCCCGGTCACGCCTTCGTAGGGCACTCTCATCAGAGGGTCACTGATTCAACTGGGACCACTACTTTTTAGGTCTGCTTAGAAACTCATGTGATAGCCTCAATCATCTTTAAACAATCAACTTCTTTTTCTCAGTCTCTATGGTTGGTACATCCTTTCCTCTCCCTCTATTCCACAGACTTTTAAGTCACTGAAAGCTCCTAGAAGTCCACTTTTCAAAATTTTCAGGGGAAATATAGTTCACACATTCTCCCACATATAGTGTCTCAGACCTCACTAGAAAGTTTAGCAGATGCCTGCCTCAATTAACTACGATTGGGATTATTACCAGCACCAGGAAGGCAAATAAGAATAGTATCACCTCTTTTATCTCACAGGCAAAAGAAAAACTCCCAGGGCTCAACTAAGAATCACATCACAGTATTCAGAGGATTTTGCTATGGAACAGACTCTCCCTCCCGGCAGCTTCTACTCCTCAGGGAGCCAGACAATGTTGAGAGGTGCAGGAAAAACAGACTCCTCTCCTATGTAAGCAGCTCTGCCACTAGAAACCACCCAACTGGAGCTGGGCCTCTTCCCTGGCCTCTCAGGAACCCAGGCACTGCCTGCATCTGAAGCAAGTCATATGGAGAAGAAGGTGTTGAAGGGAATAGGGTTAAATTGCTTTAGTATTTTATTTTATTTTGAGACAGAGTCTCGCTCTGTTGCCCTGGCTGGAGTGGAGTGCAGTGGCACAATGTCAGCTCACTGCAACCTCCGCCTCCTGCGTTCAAGCGATTCTCCTGCCTCAGCCTCCCAAGTAGCTGGGATTACAGGCACCCACCACCATGCCCGGCTAATTTTTGTATTTTTTGTACAGACAGGGTTTCACCATGTTGGCCAAGCCAGTCTCAAACTCCTGACCTCAGGTGATCCGCCTGCCTCGGCCTCCCAAAGTGCTAGGATTACAGATGTGAGCCACCGTGCCTGGCCTTATTTTTTATTTTTTTTGAGACAGGGTTTCACTCTGCTGCCCAGGCTGGAGTGCAGTGGCATGATCTCAGCTCACTGCAACTTTCACCTCCCAGGCTCAAGCAATTCTCATGCCTTAGCTTGAGTAGCTGGGATTACAGGCACGTACCACCATGACCAGCTAATTTTTGTATTTTTAGTAGAGATGGGGTTTCACCATGTTGGCCAGGCTGGTCTTGAACTCCTGGCCTCAGACTCCCAAAGTACCCGCCTCGGCCTCCCAAAGTGTTGGGATCACAGGCATGAGTTCCTGGCCTATTTTTTTTTTCCTTTTTTTTTGAGACAGGGTCTGGCTCTGTTGCCCAGGGTGTGGTGCAGTGGTGAGATCATAGCTCACTGCAGCCTCCACTTCCTGGGCTCAAGTGATCCTTCCACCTCAGCCTCCCAAGTAGCTGGGACTACAGGCATGCACCACCACACCCAGCTAATTTTTGTATTTTTTTGGTAGAGACAAGTTCTCGCCATGTTGGCCAGGCTGGTCTCAAACTCCTGGGCTCAAAGTGATCTTCCCGGCTCAGCCTCCCAAAGTGCTAGGATTATAGGCATGAGCTACCACACCCAGCCTGCTTTAGCAATTTAAATAATAAAAGATGGCCAGTGTGGTGACTCATGCCGGTAATCCCAGCACTTTGGGAGGCCAAGGCAGGCAGATCACCTGAGGTCGGGAGTTCCAGACCAGCCTGACCAACATGGAGAAACCTCGTCTCTACTAAAAATAAAAAATTAGCTGGGCTTGGTGGTGCATGCCTGTAATCCCAGCTACTCGGGAGGCTGAGAATCCCTTGAACCCAGGAGGCGAAGGTTGCAGTGAGCTGAGATCACGCCATTGCACTCCAGCCTGAACAACAAGAGCGAAACTGTCTCAAATAATAATAATAATAGTAGTGATAATAATAAATAGGCTAGGCACGGGTAATCCCAGCACTTTGGAAGGCCGAGGCAGGTGGATCACAAGGTCAAGAGATCGAGACCATCCTGGTCAATATAGTGAAACCCAATCTCTACTAAAAAGACAAAAATTAGCTGGACATGGTGGCACACTCCCGTAGTCCCAGCTACTCAGGAGGCTGAGGCAGGAGGCTGAGGCAGGAGAATCGCTTGAACTTGGGAGGCGGAGGTTGCAGGGAGTCCAATCGTGCCACTGTGTGCTCTCCACCCTGGCAACAGAGCAAGACTCCATCTCAAAAAAAAAAAAATGGGAAAGGGATTCTCCAAAACCAAAATCCAGATATGGTTCTCAACATCAGTTCATTCATTTTCTTTAATTTTTTTTAATTTAAAAAATTGTTTTATAGACACAGGGTCTCGCTCTGTTGCTCAGGCTGGTCCTGAACTCCTTGCCTCAAGCAATCGACCTCCCAAAGTGCTAGGATTACAGGTGTGAGCCACTATGCCCAGCCTGGTTCATTTATTTTTGAATGCCAAGAAAATATGCCTCTGTGGGCAGGACGTGGTAGCTCTCGCCCGTAATCCCATCACTTTGGGAGGCCGAGATGGGCAGATCACGAGGTCAGGAGATCGAGACCATCCTGGCTAACACGGTGAAACCCTGTCTCTACTAAAAATACAAAAAATTAGCCGGGCTGCTGGTGGGCACCTGTAGTCCCAGCTACTCGGGAGGCTGAGACAGGAGAACGGTGTGAACCCGGGAGGTGGAGCTTGCAGTGAGCCGAGACTGTGCCACTGCACTCCAGCCTGGGCAACAGAGTGAGACTCTCTCAAAAAGAAAAAAAAAAATGCCTTTGAGGGTAACTGTTATAAAGAAAGTGAAAGGACTAGAAAACAAAAGAAAAGTGAAGGAAAAGTCCTGTATTCAACAGCCTTCCCCTTCTAAGTCAGAGGAATAAGAAAAGTGACAGAAGACAATCTAAATTTTAATATTAAATGACTCCTATGGCCTTCAAGGGAGTTCAGACAACTGAGGCTCTACGCTTCACACTGGGAACCTAAATTCTCCTTCCAGTTAGAATGGAAGGGAAATGGAAGAGGCCGCCCTTGTTCCACAGCCTAACAGCTGGCCCCTAGGAAAAGGGAGTGGAAGATGGGAAGTGTTGACAACTGACTGAGTTCCACAGCTCCCAACTGGGCAAAGTAGGGAATTCTGGTCTGAGTGACAAGGAATTGTTGCAGGCCAGGCAGAGCAGCAGCTGGAGAAAACAGAAAAGATATACACTTATATCGGTTAACCTAGCTCCCCATTTCCTATCACCTCGAAAGATTCTAGGGAAACAACTTTCTACTGGCCTCCACTGAAGGACTTATAGGATCAGTCTCTGCTAGGACAGAAGGGTAAAGAGCCCCAAATCAATCCCCTCACCCAGTTAATCACCATTCTCTTTTGCAAATCTTTTTCCATGGACTAGATAAATATGGATTGGTTTGAGCCAATTCTGATATTTTTATGTTCTTATATTTTCATATAATGGCTTTAAGAGATCATCTGATATAGTGAGTGCCCTGCTTCCAAGCAGGCAGGCAGGCTCAATTTTCCTCCTTTTAAAGCATCCTTTATTTCCCCACACCTTGCTTTTTTTTTTTTTTTTTTCCTTTTCTTTTTTAAGAGACAGGTTCTTACTCTGTTGCCCAGGTTGGAGTGCACTGGTGGAGTCACGGCTCACTATGTGATTTCTGGTTGGGGATGCTTCCAAGGAGGAAAGCTTCTTCCTGGCCTCAAGCTATCCCCACCTGGGCCTCCCAAAGTGCTGAGATTACAAGGCATGAGCCACCACAATAGTCTCCGCTATCCATTTTTTATACATCTTATAATCCTCTGACATGGATCCACAAGAAATGGAAAAACAGGTAAGGAAACCAATATCTGACATTCATTCTACAAGGTGAATTAAGAGAGACTGTCAAAAATTAATGGAAAAGAAAGAGAGGTTCAAATATACTAAATATTATTTAAAGTTACACAGGTGTCCAGTAGAAGAAATAAAAACAATGACATAATTATGTAAATGAGGGGTATATCCTCTAAAGCTAAATCCTCGTTTGTAACAATAAGTAAAGAAATAGAGGAACAAAGAGCCAGGCGCAGTGGCTCGTGCCTGTAATCCCAGCACTCTGGGGGGCTGAGGTGGGTGGATCACCTGAGGTCAGCACTTTGTGATCAGCCTGGCCAACACGGTGAAACCCCGTCTCTACTAAAAAATACAAAAAATTAGCCAGGCGTGGTGGTGGGTACCTGTAATCCCAGCTACCTGGGAGGCTGAGGCAGGAGAATCACTTAAACCTGGGAGGCGGAGGTTGCAGTGGGCCGAGATCGCTGTAATCCCAGCACTCTGGGAAGCCAGGGCGGGTGGATTAACTGAGGTCAGGAGTTTGTGACAAGCCTGGCCAACATGGTGAAACCCCATCTCTACCAAAAAAGGCAAAAAATTAGCCAGGTGCAGTGGTGGGCACCTGTAATCCCAGCTACTCAGGAGGTTGAGGCAGGAGAATTGCTTGAACCCAAAGGCAGAGGTTGCAGTGAGCCAAGATCCTGCCACTGCACTCTAGTCTGGGCGACAGTGAGACTCCATCTCAAAACAAACAAACAAACAAAAACAACAAAAAAACAAAACAAAAAAACAAAGAAACAGAGGAACTAGCATTTTATCTAAAGCTATGCTGACAACCTTCAGAACACTGAGATAATTAAAGAGGTTAACTCTGTGAGAATAGGAGTAGGGATGAACAGAAACAGGACTGTTGTTTTTCTTCATAAACTCTTTGAGTACCATTGGATTTGTTACCAAATGCATGCATTCCTTCAAAAAAATTTTTTTTTGAGATGGAGTCTCGCTTTGTCACCCAGGCTGGAGTGCAGTGGCGCCATCTCAGCTCACTGCAACTTCCGCCTCCCAGGTTCAAGCGATTCTCTGCCTCAGCCTCCTGAGTAGCTGGGATTACAGGCACATGCCACCACACCTGGCTAATTTTGTATTTTAGTAGAGACCACCATGTTGTCCTCGAACATGCCAGGCTGGGTCTTCCAACTCCTGACCGTCCAAGTGATCTGCCCACCTCCGGCCTCCCAAGTGCTGGGAATACAGGGATGAGCCAACGGTCCAGGCCAAAAATATTTTTTTTTTTTTTTTTTTTTTGAACGGAGTCTTGCTCTGTCACCGGCTGGATGCAGGGCCGGATCTCAGCTCACTGCAAGCCTCCGCCTCTGGTTTATGCCATTCTCCTGCCTCAGCCTCCGGAGTAAGCTGGACTTACAGGCGCCCGCCACCTCGCCCCGCTAGTTTTTGTATTTTAGTAGAAGATCGAGGTTTCACCGTGGTTAGCCAGGAATGTCTCGATCTTCACTGACCTCGGTGATCCGCCCATCCGCCTCCCAAAGTGCTGGGATTACAGGCTTGAGCCACCGCGCCCGGCCCCAAAAATAATTTTTAAAGAGAGGTTGCTCCTCAAAAGAGACTCCATATCATCTTTGGCTGCCTGTTCTGCTGTTGAGGAGTACCTCCTCAAGTTTTAAGGTCTAATTCAAACCTTCCTTTAAGGATGTCTCATCTCTCCCCTTTGACCTCAATGGTAAAGGTAGAGATTGAGCACTCCTTTTTCCTTACAGAAACTCAGGGCCCGGCAGTCAAGCCAGCTCCAGCCCTACCAGGATCCAGGTAAATGCTGACACAAGGCCCCAGAGAGTGTGGGCATTAGAGGAGAGGGCATTCTCAAGCAACTAGCAGGAGGGTAGGGAAGGCAGTGGTCTCATGGTAGTTAAGTCAATATTGATTCAGGCTGAGAACTCTGTGCAGAGCCATGGAGCTGGTATAAGCAGATTCCAGCCGGACAGCCCAAGCCAGCTCTGGGAGCCACTACTGAAACAGATAGATGGCAAAGAAAGCAGCCTGCGCACTCACCTCTCTCTGAATTGTTCCTCCCTACTGCGGGTCCCAAATACACTTGGACTGGGTCCCCTCTTGTCCCATGCCAATTATTGAAGGGTTCCTCCCAAATCTCTTCCCCAAATCAAGGAATCTCAATTTGCTGCTTTGCATGGTGTTCAGCATTCTCATGGAGTGTGGACCCAACTCTAAGAAGAAAGCAGGGAAACGAGAGGAAATATGATTTCTGGTTGGAGATGCTTCCAAGGAGGAAAGCTTCTCCTTTTTTCTTTTTTTTTCCCCCCGAGGCAGAGTTTCACTCAGTCACCCAGGCTGGAGTGCAGTGGCGTGACCTCGGCTCACTGCAATCTCCGCCTCCTGGATTCAAGTAATTATCCTGCCTCAGCCTCCTGAGTAGCTGGGATTACAGAAGCCCACCACCATGCCTGGCTAATTTTTTGTATTTTTAGTAGAGACGGGGTTTCACCATGTTGGACAGGCTGGTCTCGAACTCCTGACCTCGGGTGATCTGCCTGCCTCAGCCTCCCAAAATGCTGGGACTACAGGCGTGAGCCACTGCGCCCAGCAGGAAAGCTTCTTCTAATAAGGGGAATTATGAGGAGATTGTACCATGGCTAACAACAAGGAAGAGAAAGGAAGTGGGATAAGATGACATAACTACTCCCAAACAGGCCTAGAATCAGAAACTGAATGGAATCTTATGTGCCCTTTCACTATCACAGGCTGAGAGAGACATGACAGCAACTAGTTGCCTAAGTCTCAGTTCACTCCAAGTTCTCTTTTCCAGCCAGTTTCCTCGAAGTGCTTTCCCACAAACATACTTTCCACCTATAGAATCTGGAGTTATGGATCAAGTACAAGAGGAACAGCACAGAAAATCAGCCACTTAATGCACTGGGCGAAAAAGCAAAGCAGATGAAAGAAGCAGGCCTGGAGCTTGTCTTTCAAAGTGACTTACACCCCTGGTTGTGGACTAGAAACATCCGACAAAGATCAAGGTGAAGGAAAATTCTCTAGATGACTAAACCACTAATAAATACCTTTTGCCTGAGGAACCCAAAATGTTTTGTAAACAAATAAACCAAATCTGATTTTTCCCCCCAACCCACGTCCTGCTACCAACTTATTACTGCACTGATGCCTATAGAGAGTGGGCCACTTTCCAAAAGGATCGCTTTAGAGGTCAAGTGAGGAAGTCACATGCTGAACCCAGGAGTCCTGATTCTGAATGTATAAGCTCTTTCCATTGTCTCATGTTCCTTTTTCCAGTCACACCCTTACCCCACTCCAGGCCTGAGTTCTTATGGAACCCCAACCAAAACTATTCTAGTAAACCACAAGAGTAAACTGATTCCTCATGGATCTGGACAGGGGTGGGAAGGCACTCTATTCTGTGATTCCTTTAACAAAAGCCTAAAATTAAATAATCTGAAACAAGATTTCTCACAATCTCATTCCATTTCCACGCAGGCCTGTTCATCCCTCCTAGTGGCTGCTCCGGAGTAGTCAACCAAGTGTAATCTGATAGGGACTTCTTCAAAACTTGCTCCGGCCTTCAGAAACACCCTTCTGTCCTGAACGGCCTGAGGCAGCTGAGGCTCCCCCTGTTCACAACACATTTTTCTTCTTAGTTCAAGGTTTAGTTGATCCTGAAATAAGTGGTATGTGGAGATAAAGAGTGTGACAGAGAACGCAAGAAGACCACGGGAAAAACAGAGCCAAATGTCACAAGGATCAGCAAAATCCTTGAAACTCGAGGGAGGTGTCAAAGTTAGAAATCCTGAATGGGAAGGGCACTGTCAAACCTCTCCCCTACAGACAGAAACCTCTAGAAGGTTGGGTGATTGAGGAGGGACAAAGAGAAGCTAAAGAAAGTTAAGGGTAGGGATCATAATGCATCCCAGAGAAGGGTGAGGACTAGGTTCAAAGTAAGAATATAAATGGTACTTTGGGATTGATGACAAGGGCCCGAGATCCCTTGAGGAGAAGGGAACGGGCAATTCTTGGAAGCCAGGAGCTGGCTGGGTGGGTGGGTGACGGTGAAGTAATGGAATCAGAAGCAGCACAGGAAGACAGGGATACAATCTTTAGCTCAGGGAAATGGGAATCCAGTGCTGGAGTTGCACAGGAACATCGGAAGAAAAGGGCAAACCAGGAAAAGAGATAAAGGTGGAGTCCATGGAATAGGTTTGGGGCAGGGGCAGAGACGACGAGGAAGGACAAGGATGGGCCTATGGGAGTCGTCTGATGTGGAAAGGGTTCATGACTTAAAAAAAGAATAATTCGAGATGTAGGCAACAGGGATAAGAGTAAGGGAGGGGGGAATCCCCGAGGCAGAGGGAGGAGCTAATAGAAGAGGAAGCCAAAAAGCGGAGGAAGACCCCAGGCCTGAGAGGAAAGGGTGGAGAAGGAACCCGGGGTGCAGTTGACACCAGGAGGACAGTTTCGTAGTCGAACTCAGGTGGACAAGACTGTGCGGGACAGGGTGGGAGAGCGACCACCCTCCCAACAGGGCAAAGGTGACTCATGGAGGAGGAGTAGCTTACCTCTGGGGGACCCCCGCGGAGGGGGTGCGGGCAGTCGCGGTCGGACTGCCGACACCGCCGCCTCAGCAGCAGCGACCGCTCCCGGGTTCCATTGGCCGCCTGCGCTTCCCTGACAGCGGCCGCAGCTGCTGCACCAGGCCCCGGCTGCGGGGCTGCCCGCGTCGCCGCCTGAGGGGGCCTTCAGGCTGCCACAAGTTCGACCGGGCCACACAACCTCCTCTTCCTTCCTCAGTACAACCACGACCAAAAAAATAAAATAAAATAAAATAAAATAAAATAAAATTCCCCAGCAGGTCTCGATGTAGTATTCTTCTCCTGAGTCCAAGCCAAGCCCTTCTTCCCAGGATACGCTTTCCTGCTTCTCCAACGCTCAGGACCCTACCGATCCCATAGTAATCTAAGGAGTCGGATGAGCTGCCCGGAACATGCCTGTTCAGAAATAGAAAAGGGGACGGGGAAAAGATGTTTGGAAGCTCGCGAGGGAGAGAGGGCGAAGGGAGGAGCTTACGGGTGGGAGGAGGGGACAATCTTTAGGAAGCGGGCCTAAGCGATAGTGTTTGCGAGGCTAAAGAAGCCGAGAGAAATAAAATTTGCTGCATAAGTAGGGTGAGCTGGCGGGCGTGGGTGCCCTGTTAGAGAAGTATGGACATATGCATACTTCCAAAATTATATTAACATGCAAATTATATGTAAATGACCGTTTGAGTAACCAACCAAATTACCGTAATCAATGACTTTTCCCCATCCCCTACGCTACAAGACTCCCTTAGTAAATCAGGCCGTGGGATGGACGCTGGGTTTCCAGAAGGGCGAGCAGGAAGACGGCGGACGGGGAAGAAGTTCTCCCTCACAGCCCTTTTCCTACTCATCTTTGAGGACGATGCGGAGGTTAAACCCCTTAACGTTTCGGGAATGGCGCGGTCCGACCGCGTCAGTCTTTCGCCGTTAGAGAGGCCCGACTCGAGGCCGTGGTTCTGCCTCCGAGGTCACCACCAGCCTGGGCAGCCTGTGACCTCCAGCATCCATACGCCGAGCCTTCCTGGGAGGGGCTGGACAGGGCCAGGTTGGGAGAGGTGAGTGAAATGACAAAGGCTTGGAGGGCACAATCCCTTCTTCCAAACAAAACGAAGCCATATTAGGCGAAACAAATAAACAAAAACACGCCATGCAAAAGGCCTCTGGTGTTGCTTTTGCGTAATTTTCGTTTGTTTGTTTTGTAAAGACAGGGTCTTGCTATGTTGCCCACGCTGGTCTCGAACTGCTAGCCTCAAGCAATCTGCCGACCTCAGGTACCAAAGTGCTGGGATTATAGGCCCGAGTCACCTCACCCAGCCAGCTTTGTGTATTTTTCGGTTAACATTGTTGATTTAGAGCCCTCTTTGTCCTCAGAACCTCTGTCTCAGCGTCTTTCCTAGGGCTTTACTTAATATTCAATGCCCCTCATTAGGGCCTTACATAATACATTGAGGCTAGTTATTTGAGCCCGGGTCTTGAATGTCATCTTCCCTGCCACTTACAAGCTGTTTGATTTGGAATAACTAATGTAACCTCTTTGAACCTCAGTTTCTATGTCTACAAAGAAGACATATGGATGAAGTAATATTAGCCCATTACAGGGTTTTGTGAGGATCAAGAGAGTACAAGTTGCTACTATAATACTTTATTATTAATTATTGGGACAATCATACAGGATAGATGATGAAAGATTCACTACTACAATGTTTAATTGGAAGGCAGAATAAAGTGTAATAGCTTGAAAATGCCTGTGTAAAACATGCAGAATGTACAACAGAACAAATGGGGTACCTAACCTAATTGTTGAAGGAACATAGTAGAGTTTAAGTTAATTTGGAAGGCCTATATGTGTATGGACACACACACACACAAACACATCAGTATATGGTAAATGAATGAATGGAAGGCTTCTTAGAAATATTGTGAGTCAGGTCTTAGAATAGATATTGGATATAACCCAGCAAATTAAAAGACGAGTGAACATTCTGAAAGCAAAAAAATTGTATGTTGAAGAATAGAAATGGGAATTTGTTCATTATCATGAGGAGAGGGCAAGCAGACAAGCTAGGTTAAAGTGGGAGTACAGTATGATAGATGAACAAAGAATGGGGACAAGAGTGCCAAAGATAGTTTAAATTTGTCGGCTGGGCACAGTGGCTCACACCTCTAATCCCAGCACTTTGGGAGGCTGAGGTGGGCGGACTGCTTGAGCTCAGGGGTTTGAGACCAGCCTGGGCAACATGGTGAAACCACGTCTCTACAAAATATAAAAATTAGCCTAGCTAGCATGGTGGCATGCACCTGTAGTCCCAGCTACTTAGGAGGCTGAGGTAGGAGGATCACTTGAGCCTGGGAGACAGAGGCTGCAGTGAGCCAAGATCATGCCACTGCACTCCAGCCTGGACAATGGAGTGAGACCCTGTCTCAAACAAAATAAAAAATTATCGGCCTGGCATGGTGGCTCACGCCTGTAATCCCAGCACTGCACTCCAGCCTGAACAATGGAGTGAGACCCTGTCTCAAAAAAAATAAAAAATTATCGGCCTGGCATGGTGGCTCAACACCTGTAATCCCAGCACTTTGGGAAGCCAAGGTGGGTGGATCAACCAAGGTCAGGAGTTTGAGACCAGCCTGACTGACATGGTGAAACCCCATCTCTACTAAAATACAAAAGTTAGCTGGGCATAGTGGCGCATGCCTGTAATCCCAGCTACTCGGGAGGGTGAGGCAGAAGGATCACTTAAACCTGAGAGGCGGAGGTTGCAGTGAGCCAAGACTGCACCATTGCACTCCAGCCTGGGCAACAGAGCGAGACTCCATCTCAAAACAACAACAACAACAATTCTCACCACTGGTCTGGAGTGGGGGGAATCAGCAGTCCACATGTTAGGCCCACTAGCTCTTGGCCAGTTTCCAATCAGCTGTCCCGCAAATATCATGAGGCGATGACCCTGCTTTAGCCTAGAGTTTAAAATGTCATGTATCCCCTCAAGGGATAGCTTTCCAAACAGCCACAAGACTAACCTTTTGAAACACTGTAGAAAGACATGTGACAACCTTTTTTATAGTAGGAATTTTTCTTATTTTCCAATGACAGAAAAAATTTCAGGAACATCTCTGTTCAAATTTGAAGCAGGAACTTTTTATAGCTAGTCAGCTATAGACCACCCCACTAAAAATACACACACACACACAAACATAAATAGAAGAGTTTAAGTTTCCTATTTATAGCTCTAAGGGTTCATATGTGTAAATTCTTCCCTTCCCTCCCTCCCCCTTCTTCCTCCCTCCCTCCCTTCCTTCCCTTCCTCCCTCCTTCCTTCCTTTGCAGAGTCTCGCTCTGTCACCCAGGCTGGAGTGCAGTGGCGCGATCTTGGCTGAAGGGATCCTCCGCCTCCTGGGTTCAAGTGATTCTCCTGCCTCAGCCTCCTAAGTAGCTGGGATTACAGGCATGCGTTGCCATGCCCAGCTAATTTTTGTATTTTTAGTAGAGACAGGGTTTCATCATGTTGGCCAGGATTGTCTTGATCTCTTGAATTTGTGATCCACCCGCCTCGGCCTCCCAAAGTGCTGGGATTACAGGCGTGAGCCACTGTGCCAGTCCCATATGTGTAAATTTCTTTGCATCCTTTTATGACTGTCTTTCTGCCTTTTTCTGGAGGTTTTTGTTTGTTTGTTTGTTTTGTTTTTTTATCATCTTCTGTTTTTTGTTTTTGTTTTTTTCTGAGACAGGGTCTTGCTTTGTTGCCCAGGCTGGAGTGCAGTGGTGTGATCTCAGCTAACTGCAAACTCTGCCTCCCGAGTTCAAGCGATTGTCGTGCCTTAGCCTCCCAAGTAGCTGGGATTACAGGTGCACGCCACCACACCCAGCTAATTTTTGTATTTTTAGTAGAGACAGGGTTTCACTATGTTGGCCAGGCTGGTCTCGAGTGATCCGCCTGCCTCGGCCTCCCAAAGTGCTGGGATTACAGATGCACAGCACCACACCCAGCTAATTTTTGTATCTTTAGTAGAGACAGGGTTTCACCATGTTGCCCAGGCTGGTCTCGAACTTCCGACCTCAGATGATCTGCCCACCTTGGCCTCCCAAAATGCTGGGATTATAGGTGTGAGCCACTGTGTCTCTACCAAAAATCACAAAAATTAGCTAGGCGTGGTGGTGTGCATCTGTGGAAAGACTTAGGCAGAAGAATTGCTTGAACCTGGGAGGTGGAGGTTGCAGTGAGCTGCAGTCATGCCACTGCACTCCAGCCTGGGTGACAGAGTAAGACTCTTACACGCACACATACACACACACACACACACACACACACACACACAGATTGAATGCAGAAGCAGATATGAGAACCGTCTGACATGAAAGAAATTTCCCCCTTTAAAAACAATGCCAATTGTCTCACTGATTTTTTTTCTTGTTTTGGAAAATATAGTTATTTTTCGAAAATGATTTAGTTAAAATATATATATGTGTATATATATATATTTTCTTTTCTTTTTTTTTTTAAATTGAGACGGAGTCTCACTCTGTTGCCCAGGCTAGAATGCAGTGGCGCCATTTCAGCTCACTGCCAACTCCATCTCCCGGGTTGGAGCCATTCTCTTGCCTCAGCTTCCTAAGTAGCTGGGATTACAGTCACCCACCACCACACCTGGCTAATTTTTGTATTTTTCGTAGAGACAGTGTTTTACCATGTTGGCCAGGCTGGTCTCAAACTCCTGACCTCAAGTGATCCACCTACCTCATCCTCCCAAAGTGCTGGGATTATAGGCATGAGCCACCACGCCCAGCCAAAAATGGTTTTTAAATAAATATTTTGACTAAGTTATGTTTTCCTTCCCCACATTTGTCTTTTTTCTCCTCGGTCTCCTTAGTTGTCAAATTGTAAAACTGAATGCTATTCTTTCCCCTCATGTTAAATTTAAAAGCATAACATTTGTGGCTGGGAATGGTGGCTCATGCCTGTAATCCTAGCACATTGGGAGGCTGAGGTGGGTGGATCACCTGAGGTCAAGAGTTCAAGACCAGCCTGGCCAACACGGCAAAACCCTGTCTCTACTTAAAAAAAAAAAAAATACAAAAATTAGCCAGGCCTGGTGGTGGGTGCCTGTAATCCCAGATACTCAGGAGGCTGAGGCAGGGAGAATTGTTTAAAACCAGGAGGCAGAGGTTGCAGTGAGCCGAGATTGCATCACTGCACTCCAGCCTGGGTGACAGAGTGAGACTCTGTCTCAAAATAAAAATTAAATTAAATTAAAAGCTTAACATTTGTGATATGCTCTAAAATTTCTCACTTCACTGAACCTATTTTAGAAAATTATCTTTTGATTAAAAAAAAAAATCACTTACCTCTATGTAAGATCCCAAGGAGCCACTATAGGTGTAGATGGTTTTGCACTTGGATGGTGGGTGACCCTATGGGAACCTATGCTATCCTGTGTACACATGGAGCCTCTAGCTTTGGTAGGAAGGTATGTATGTTTTGCACATTGAGGTGTGGGGAGGGCAGGAAATTACCAACAGAGTAAGATAATGTCATTTATTTGTCTTGTTTACAAACTGGGGAAAGAAGTTGGCTTATTCAAAAGTCAGTAAAATACGACTCTAGTTATATCTTTTTTTTTTTTTTTAGGACAGAGTCTCACTCTGTTGCCCAGGCTAGAGTGCAATGGTACAATCTTGACTCACTGCAACCTCTGCCTCCCAGGTTCAAGCAATTCTCCTGCCTCAGCCTCCCGAGTAGCTGCAATTACAGGCATGAGCCACCACTCCCAGCTAATTTTTGTATTTTTAGTAGAGACAGGGTTTCACCATGTTGGCCAGGCTGGTCTCAAACTCCTGGACTTGAGATCTGCCCGCCTCAGCCTCCCAAAGTGCTGGGATTACAGGTCCGCGCCTAGCCTCCAGTTATATTTTAAACACCCTTGAGTTAAAGAAACTTTTATGAGAGTGAATTTTTTTTCTGAACAATATGTGGATACTTAGATACATAGGCTTTTTTTTCAGGGTAATGAAAAGAAGCCAGCAGTTATTGCTTGAGCCCCTGCTGTGTATGAATACAAACATTAACTCATTTATTCCTCATTACAAGCAAATGAAACAGATTTTATTCCATTTTATGGAAACTCAGCTTCAGAATAGTTAAGTCACTGTGGGTTTGTTGTTGTTGAGACAGGGTCTCGCTCTGTCACCTAGGCTGGAATGTAGTGGTGCCATCTCGGCTCACTGCAGCCTTGACCTCCCAGGCTCAAGTGATCCTTCCACCTCAGCCTCCTGAGTAGCTGGAACCACAGGCACACAGCACCATGCCCAGCTAATTTTTTGTATTTTTTTGTAGAGATGAGATCTCGCCATGTTGCTGAGGCTGGTCTCGAACTCCTAGGCTCAAGCAATCCTCTGCCTCACCTCCCAAAGTGCTGGGATTACAGGTGTGAGCCACGCTGTCTGGCCTGATTATTCCAGTAAACAAATGCCTCCCTATGAACTTTTTTATTTTTAGAGATGAGGTCTTGCTCTGTCTCTTAAGGCTGGGGTGTAATGGCACAATCATTGTTCACTTCAGCCTTGAAATCCTGGACTCAGGCAGTCCTCCCACCTCAGCCTCCCAAGTAGCTAGGGCTACACGTGCATGGCCCGTTGCCTGGCTTTATGAACATTTCTTTTCTTTTCTTTTCTTTTTATTTTAGACAGGGTCTTGCTCCTTTGTCACCCAGGCTGGAGTGCAGCGGTGCCATCTTGGCTCACTGCAGCCTCTACCTCCTGGGCTCAAGCACTCTCCCTACTTCAGCCTCCCAAGTAGCTGGGTCTACAGGTGCACACCACTACGTCTGGCTAATTTTCCTGTAGAGATGGGGTTTTGCCATGTTGCTCCTAGGCTCAAGTAATCCTCCCACCTCAGCCTCCCAAGTAGCTGGAATTACAGGCCTGGCTCCACTGTACCCAGCCTGAGCATTTTTTTTGAGATAGATTCTCCCTCATGTCGCCCAGGCTAGAGTGCAGTGGCGTGATCTCGGCTGACTGTAACCTCCACCTCCCAGGTTGAAGCAATTCTCGTGCCTCAGCCTCCCGAGTAACTGGGATTACAGGCACACGCCACCATGCCAGGCTAATTTTTCTTTTGTATTTTTAATAGAGGTGAGGTTTTACCATGTTGGCCAGGCTGGTCTTGAACTCCTAACCTCAGGTGATCCGCTCGCCTCAGCCTCCCAGAGTGCTGGGATTACAGGTGAGCCACCATGCCCAGCCAACCTGAGCATGTCTTAAGAAATACTGTGAGATATATGTATCTGTATCCAGCCAACTCTCCGTATAAAACGCTGAACAGATTTTTCACATAGGATGGAATCAGCAGGATGTTTCTGGATGAAGAAGTAGTGCTACTGAGAAACCACAACATTAAGTAAAACACTTAGACAAATATACAGTGACATTAATTCCCCCATTTATTATGCTGTGTGAATGTAGCATTTGCTTTAATTTCTGAAGAAGGCTGATTATTAGCTACAAAAATAAATAATAGATTCATTCATTTAAGGCCATAGACTACACATATAGTGTTTGCCTTGGTTTAATAGCAAAGGTTATTTCAAATTCTAGCAAATTTATGATAGAACTAAAATGAATGATAGAACTGGAAAAGGTAATGGGAGTGGAGAACGGGAAATTGTGGAGAAGAAGAAGAGTGAGGAATGGTAGGGAGGAAGTGGCACTCCCCCAAATCTTAGTTTAGGCCTTCATCTAAAAAACTGAAGATTGTTTAAACTACAGAAGAATAACTTGTTTCATATTTTTAAAATAGGGTGGAAAAGGTTACTTTAAAACCCTGTAACACTCATTAAAATCTCAAAATCATTGAGTGCTGTGGTATTCTAAAGTGAATGGATTCATCCTCAATCTCAGTCACGGTAAGGACAATATTTCTTTGAATGCGTCTATCTATTCTATCACCAGTGGTTTATTTTACCATATACCTGTTACCTCTCATCTGTCTGCATCGTGGTCCAGTCCTTCATCTCCTTCCACATGGATAATGGCAACAGCTGCCTGGCTCATTCCTTTAACTCCAGTTCCTCCATCCTTTAATGCAAACTTCATGCCTTTCATTCATTCATTTACTCAACCAACAGATAACTATAATGGTTGTTTATTCTGTTTATTTTACTTTAATTAATTATTGAGACAGGGTCTTGCTGTGTCACCTAGGCTGTAGTGTAGTGGCACCATCTGGGCTCACTGCAGTCTTTTTTTTTTTTGAGATGGAGTTTCACTCTTATCACCCAGGCTGGAGTACAATGGTGCAATCTCAGCTTACTGCAACCTCCGCCTCCCCCGTTCAAGCGATTCTCCTGCCTCAGCCTCCCGAGTAGCTGTGATTACAGGCGCCCCCCACCAAGCCAGGCTAATTTTTTGTGTGTTTTTAGTAGAGACGGGGTTTCACTATGTTGACCAGGCTGGTCTTGAACTCCTGACCTCAGCTATCTGCCTGCCTTGGCCTCCCAAAGTGCTGGATTACAGGCATGAGCCACTGTGCCTGGCATTTTTTTTTTTTTTTTTTTTTTTTTAAGACAGAGTCTCACTCCGTTGCCCCGGCTGAAGTGCAGTGGTGCCATCTGGGCTCAATGCAACCTCAGCCTCCTGGGTTCAAGCTATTCTCAAGCCTCAGCTTCCTGAGTAGCTGGGATTACAGGTGCCTGGCACCACACACGGCTAATTTTTGCATTTTTAGGTTTCACCTTGTTGGTCAGGCTGCTCTCGAACTCTTGACCTCAAGTGATCTGCCTGCCTTGGCCTCCCAAAGTGCTGGGATTAGAGGCATGAGTCACATGCCCGGCCTCACTGAAGTCTTGAACTCCTGGGCACAATTGATCCTCCCACCTCAGCCTCCTGAGTACCTGGGACTATAGGCACATACCACAATGCCTGGCTAATTTTAAAAAGCTTTTTTTGTAGAGGCAGGGTCTCACTATGTTGCTTTAACTCCTGGGTTCAAGTGATTCTCTTGCCTCGGCCTCCCAAAGTACTGGGATTACAGGGATGAACCACCACGCCCAGCCTTCTTCTAGTTTATTTCTATTGTTCATACACATCACATCTGCCTAACAGGTCTCTTTGGGTTGTACTGCCATGCCACATCCCTACACTTGTTTTTCCTATAGTGTCCTCTTCTTTTTCGCCTATCCAAGCTCACTCTTAAGGGCCTAACTCAAACCTGCCTTTTCCATGAAGCCTTCACAAATTACTAAGCCCAAGCTGATGTCTCTGAATTTACAGCTCTTATGCGGTAGAGTATTATGACTTAGTTCTTTTTGTTTTACAGTATGTCTTATGTTGTTTTGTCCTTGCTTTGTGAGTTTGACTTGTGCAGCTAACTCCTACTCACATCTACAGGGAAGTCATCTCTGATTCTTGCCCGACACACATGATCTCTCTCTGGGCTCCCTTAGCACTCTGTGCTCACTACTTATATAACTCACAGTGTGCTGTGATCATTTATTTGTCCGTCTCCCCAGCTAGAATGTTTGAAGTTGGGGTCTGCGTAAACCAGCTTCTAACAAATGCCTGACACTTAAAAAACAAGAGGGAAAATATCAAAACCACAGGAAAGGACTCCTACTTCTGGCAGCATGGATAAGAGAAAGGGCTATCCCATTAAAATACAACTAGATTCTAGATAATTCACAGCAAACACACTTTTTAGCACATTGCTGAGTTCATTAGAAAGATAAATCACTAAAAAAAAAAAAGTACAGGCCAGGCACGGTGGCTCATGCCTGTAATCCCAGCACTTTGGGAGGCCGAGGTGGGCAGATCATGAGGTCAGGAGATCGAGACCATCCTGCCTAACACGGTGAAACCCTGTCTCCACTTAAAAATACCAAAAATGCGCCGCGCGCGGTGGCTCAAGCCTGTAATCCCAGCACTTTGGCGGCGAGACAAGGGCGGATCACGACGTCACGGGATCGAGACCAGCCTGGCTAACACGGTGAACCGCGTCTCTACTAAAAATACAAAAACAAAAAAGCTAGCCCGGGCGGGGTGGCGGCCGTAGTCCCAGCTACTCGGTAGCTTGAGGCAGGAGGAATGGTGTAACCCGGGAGGCGGAGCTTGCAGTGGCTGAGACTCTGGCCACTGTACCTGCAGTCCGGGCGCAGAGCGAGACTCCGCCTCAAAAAAAAAAAAAAAACAAACAAAAAAACCCAAAAATTAGCTGGGCATGGTGGCAGGCACCTGTAGTCCCAGCTACTCAGAAGACTGAAGCAGGAGAATGGTGTGAACCCAGGAGATGGAGGTTGCAGTGAGCCGACATCGCGCCACTGCACTCCAGCCTGAGTGACAGAGCGAGACTCCACCAAAAAAAAAAAATTAAAAAAAAAAGTTGAAACCTATATAAAGGAAGAGCAACATGGAGTAGTAGAAGTAGGTTTGCCCTGAGGACAAATGCCAGTGTCAGCATGGTGATTATAGTCTAAGCCTTGGGCCTAAGCCAAGGGAAGGGAAGAAAAACCTGCAACTCCTGAATTAAACCTGGACTCTTGAAGGGCTAACATAGTTCCAGGTTTATGCAAATGCAAATCCTCTCTGGAGGGAAGTATTCCTAATTAAGGTCCTCAGGATTCCCACAGATTAAATTAAACAAAATATGAGTTCAAAACCCCAAAATATAAAATAGGCCAGGCACACTGCCTCACACCTGTAATCCCAGCACTTTGGGAGGCCGTGGCAGGTGGATCGCTTGAGGCCAGAAGTTCAAGGCCAGCCTGGCCAATATTGTGAAACCCTGTCTCTACTAAAAATACAAAATTAGCCAGGTGTGGTGACGTGTGCCTGTAATCCCAGCTACTTGGGAGGCTGAGGCAGGAGAATCCCTTGAACCCAGGAGGCAGAGGTTGCAGTGGGCTGAGACTGCACCACTGCACTCCAGCATGGGTGACAGAGCGAGACGCCATCTCAAAATCAAAAACAAAAAAACAAAAACCACCAAATATAAAATATACAAGTAAACAAGCTACCATGAGCAGGAGAAAACAACAAAACAGATTTAGATATCCAAGGTAAGTTACAGAATATAAAATAACAATCCCAACACATTTCAAAGAATTGGTGTCATAGACACTGCATTCTCTGAACACAAATGATTAAGCTAAAAATCAGTATCAAAAAGATACAATTTTAAATCTCCAGATATTTGGAAGTTTATAAAACATTTCTAAATAGTTCATGAGTCAGAAAAGTCATAAAGGTAATAAAAAATACAGCACAGAAAAACGTGTGAAATGTAGAGAAACAAGTTATTAAAAACTTAAAATAGTAAAGAAGATAGCCTGAAAATTAATTGGCTAAGTGTCAAAATGAATATGTTGTAAAGGAATATAAAATTAAACCTAAAGAAAGCATAAAAAAGATAACTATAGATAAGATCCATAATTAAAGAAATGGAAAAAAATACATAAGGGAGAGGATTAACAAAGCTCAAAGTAGCATCTGAAGATATATGGTAAAATAAATTTCTGGTGCAATTGCTCAAGACCAAAAAAGGAGGCACAAGTAAACAACAGAAATGAAAAGGAAGATATGCTTACCCACAGAGCAGAGATAAAAAAGAAACAAGGCCAAGAGCGGTGGCTCACGCCTGTAATCTCAACACTTTGGGAGGCAAAGGCAGGTGGATCACTTGAGATCAGGAGTTCAAGACCAGCCTGGCCAACATGGTGAAACCTCCTCTCTACTGAAAATACAAGAATTAGCTGGGCCTGGTAGCACACGCCTGTAATCCCAGCTACTCCAGAGGCTGAGACAGGAGAATTGCTTGAACCCGGAAGGCAGAGGTTACAGTGAGCTAAGATCGTGCCACTGCGCTCCAGCCTGGGCAGCAGAGCGAGACTCTGTCTCAAAAAAAAAAAAAGAAACTAGAATAAATATATGAACTTTGTGTTAAAAAAAAATACATGAAATGCACAAAACCCTAGAATAATACTTTACCTAAGCTGACTCAAGAAGGAATAGAAAGCCCAAATAGTCTATAATTATTAAAGAAATGGAATCAGTAGTTAAAATTATTCCCACAAAGAAACATCAGTCTCAGATAGCTTTACAGGTTTTACCAAACTTTCAAGGAATAATTTGTTTCAATCTGATATAAACTCTTCCAAAGAATAAGACAAGAGGGAACAGTTCCCAACTTAGAGGGTATATAAACCAAAGGCCCATGTGTAGAAGCCTCTTTAAAAATGTTACTGAAAACAAAGGCAGTAACATATACAAGAATGTTCATAGCAGCAGTTTGAAATAGCAAAATACTGAAAACATCCCAAATATCCATTGATAGGTGAATGGATAACTTGTAGTTTATGCACTTGATAAAATATTATGCAGATGAAAATGAATGAATCATAGCTATCTACAATAGCATGAATGAATCTTAGAAACAATGGTAAGTGAGAAAAAGCAAACTGCAGGGGACTATTAGAGTATAACAGGCCGGGCGCGGTGGCTCAAGCCTATAATCCCAGCACTTTGGGAGGCTGAGACGGGCGGATCACGAGGTCAGGAGATCGAGACCATCCTGGCTAACACGGTGAAACCCCATCTCTACTAAAAAATACAAAAAACTAGCCGGGCGAGGTGGCGCGTGCCTGTAGTCCCAGCTACTCGGGAGACTGAGGCAGGAGAATGGCGTGAACCCGGGAGGCGGAGCTTGCAGTGAGCTGAGATCCGGCCACTGCACTCCAGCCTGGGCGGCAGAGCGAGACTCCGTCTCAAAAAAAAAAAAAAAGAGTATAACATAGCTGGGCATAGTGGCTCATGCCTGTAATCCCAGCACTTTGGGAGTCCAAGGAGGGCAGATGGCTTGAGCCCAGGAGTTCCAGACCAGTCTGGGCAACATGGTGAAACCCCATCTCTACTAAAAATACAAAACTTCAGGCGTGGTGGCGTGCACCTGTAGTCACAGCTACTGGGGAGGGTGAGGTGGGAGGATTGCTTGAGCCCAGGAAGTGGAGGTAGCAGTGAGCCGAGATCACACCACTGCACTACAGTCTGCACGACAGAGCGAGACCGTGTCTCAAAAAAAAAAAAAAAAAAAAAAAAAAAAAAAATTCTGTAAAGCTAAAAAACAAGGAGAATTAAATACATTTTTAAAATTATATATACATATACGGTTTAAAAAAATCTATAGTAGATGATAGACATGAAAATTAAGGACAGTGGTTACCACTAAGAAGAGGCAGGGGACAGGCTAGGGAGGAACACAAACACAATGGTATTTCAAATGTTTTAATGTATAAATTGTGTTATGGGTCATAGGTACTCATTAGTATGCTTCATAATTTATTCACATTAGATATACTCTTTATAGATACCAAATATTACATATTATAATTTCTTTAAATCTGCTCTGGTGGAAATAGATGAACACATGAAGTCTCCCTGAAAGAAAATCAGTGTTTTTGGGGAAGAACCAAGATTCCCTGACAGAAGCTACCCTATGTAGAGGACAAAGTAGGTCTTCAATAAATATTAGTTGGTTTACTGCTTTTCCCAAGGATACATCTGGAGGGTCTGCATTCCTTTCTCATTGGTGCCGCCTGACCACAGAACTAGCTCTTTCCCTGACATCTAACCTAAACCCCGCAGTCCTAAGTCCTGACACGTATGACAAGATGCTGCCACCTGGTGGCTACAGAATAGATTTAATGAAATGGCTAGGAAGTCTTCCATGCTAGCTGGTGGAACTGGCAATAGGGTGAGAAATAGGGAAGCAGGAATGAGGAGAAAACAAAAATTAAGAAGCAGGAAAAGGAGCTCCATCTCTAAGATGGAGGTAGAAAAAAAGGGACTATCGTCTAAATGAGACTGGAGAGTCCCTACAGGAAAATGGCTTCCCTCTCCTTCCTTCTGAGACTAGAAACAAGAGGAAAGAGGCTATAGCTTGTATTGAGGGAAATGCAAGACTGAGGAGAAAAAAAAGCAGGTCTAGCTGATCTCAACTTAGCAAGCTAAAATAATAGTAGCCTGGTGTCAGCGGCCACCCAAGCAACTGCATGCTCCTAGTTTCCACATGGGGAATCCATGTGATTTTGGGGAAGCTGACCCCACCCTTTTCCCCAAAGGTGTAGTCCATGGTGTAGAATAAGCAAATTAGCATGTACCATCCTCCTGGCCACAATGATTGGTCAGGGGTGGACATGTGACCAGGCCTAATCAGTGTGAATGTTACGGCTTTTGCTGAGATTTCTGGTACAGAGATGCCTTCTTTTTCTGATTGGACATAAATGGGGAAACGTGTAATCCCAGGAATGCTAGCAGCCATTAAGTGGCCCAGACTTAAGATGGTCCTACAGAAGATGCAACAGTGAGAAAAAAAATCAGTCCGGTAGAGACATACTGAGCTACTGGGTCAGGCTTCACCTGGAGCGAGCACTACCTATGGACTTTCCAGTTACATGAACCAATAAACCCTTTTTATTTTAAGCCAGTTTGAATTAGGTTTTCTGTGATTTAAAACCAAAAGATCCCTAGCCTATACATTCATCATAGCCCATTCCTACCTTCCCACAGGATAGCACAGGGAATACAGGTAAGGTCACTAGAGATTTATTGGTTATACTAAAGCCAAGGGTATCAAGCTGAAAAGGTCAGAGGCAGCAACCAGGTACTAAGTAGACTGGGTGACTCAGCTGTCTGTACAGAAGAGAATGGACTTCCTTAGGAAAAGAATAGCCAAATGAGAAGCAAGTGCAGAGAAGGGCCTCTACTAGGCAAAGTTAATGCAGGGATACAAACACTCTTCCCCACAGACCTATATCATGGGGGTGTTGCTTTGGGGTCTTTATGCTCCTGGGATAAGGAATTTTGAAGCACATGCTCCTTTAAGTCTTTATTACGCTGTGGTGCAGTGCCTACCTCTCCCTTTGCCAAAGGAAAAGCCTCCTTTTGGCTTCTGCTGCCTCTGATGACACTCACTTTTGAGGGGACCAAGGGAATTTTATCTTCTGCTTCTTTGGTATGCCGGGAACTGGGGCCCCTTCCTCCTTTGGAAACAGTACCATCTTCCTGACCCTGGGCAAGCACTGCCCTCTTTTCAGCCTCTCCCATTGGCCCTGGCCTTTCTGCCCCTCCAGCTGAGTTGCCTTCCCCTCCTAAGCCCCATGTCTCCCATGGTAACCTTGAGGACTGGGCAGAGTCCATGGCAGCCCCTGACTTCTGAGGGGTAGAATTCCTTTCCCCACTACCACCTGACTTTTTTCGAGGGCGCCCCCGTTTCCTTTTGGCATCACTTGCTGTATCCTCTATATCCTGCTTTGCTGCTTTAGCTGGTGGATCCTGCCCACTGGCCTCACTCACAGGTACTTCAGCTGTCCTCTTGACACCCTTGTCATGTGGTCCTGGTTCACCACCTATGCCTACCTCTCTGTTCTCTGTGCCCCGGGGCTGAGTGAGTCCCCCAGGTGGAGCTCGCCCAGGCCCAGGCCCAGGCCCAGGCCCAGGTCCAGGTCCAGGCAAAGCAGGAACAGTTGGTAAGATCATGTTAATGATGGGTACAGCTGCTGGGGGTGCCCCGGCCCTACTAGAGAGAGGCAGTGTAGCCACTTTCAGGGCACCTGAAGAAAGCCTGGGGGCCAGAATAGGTGGAGAGACTGCGATAGGTGGAATAAGCGAGCGAGGGGCCCGGGGAAGGAGCAGAGGCAGCCGAGCCACTAGGGCGTTAACCTGCAGGTTATTGGCTCCTGGGGCTGAGCTCTCAACTACACTCTTCTTCCGCTCTCCACGTGCGAGAGGGCCAGCCCCAGTTCTGGCTTCCAGATCCTTAGGAGGCTAAAAGGTAAAGAGAGGAACACAGTAAAGTGTGAAGACTGAATACTGGAGGAAACACAGACGCCAGAGGCACAGGAAGTGGAAAAGCATGGGACCCAATAGGAAAAGGATATACTAAACCCCCAGCCCAGGACAGCGAAGTCAGGGCCACTGACTTCCTTACCTGGGCCAGTCTCTCCAGCTTCTTGTGGGCTTGTGAACCCTCTGGGTTCTCTACACCGTTCTTTGGTTTAGATGACCGTTCCCGAGGTGCATGTTCATCCTCTTCTGCAGAGGTGCCAAAAAGGTAAGAGTGAAGGTGAGGAAGAAACTGAGGAATAGGGGAGTGAGGCAATTCTGATTCACTGACTGGTAGAGACAGGAAATGGGGTGCTAAAGCATGTCTTAGAAGGGTCTCCAGGAAGAGAGGGCAAATCCAAGGTGTCTCTATTCTGTGTGTGGGAGGGCCACTGAAGCTGCAAGTGGGTCAGGGTTGCTGAGACATAAGGGAGGGTCCACCCACCAGCAAGCCCCATGGCCTTAAGCACATGGGCATGTGCAGATCGGGCAGAGATGAGATGCTGCTGTAGCAGGAAGCGGGCGACCTCAACGATGGAACTGAAGGACCGTTTCAGGATCCGCTCTGCCCAGTCACAGGTCAGGGCACAGGCTGCCTCCACCAGTTCATCTCGAGGTGCTGGGGTTACTTCTGGGCCCATTTCTGGCTGAAGTGGGGAAGGACATGCCCAGTCACACTCCAAATTAAATAACCCTTGTCCCCTCTCTTGAAGTGACCAAAGACTATTGACCAAAGCTGAGACCAGACTGGGGACGGGAGTAGCCTCTACCTATCTCACTGCAGAAGCCCACAAGTTCTCTTCATCCTCTCCCTCAGCTACAGGGTTGGCAGAAGGGAACATCATACCTAGAAGCTACATACATAATGACTGAGGCTGTTAGCCCTCAAAACATGCCCCAAAGACCTCTGCCTTTTACCTGGGAGAGAAGAGTAGAATTGGAGGGTGATTTGGTACTTACACTCTCAGAACCCTTTAGGTCAAGTCCAGGCAGGGGTGGCATAGACACCAAGGTCTTCCTTCGTATGCCACTGTAGCAATATCTGACGCAAGTTAAAGAGCAGCCAACACATGGCGATCTCCAAACCCCTTGAGCAAGTTAAGCTGTTCCACTCCTGGGTCTCCACATCCTAAGTCTTCCTCCCAGGTCCTCCACCCCCAACCTCTCTAGTCAAGGATACTTGGACTGGCCCCGGCCACCAAGCCTTCGAGCTTTGATGTCAGGGAAGATCTCTCTGATGATCTTGCCAAAGTTGGCTGTGCTGAGTGGGCGGCAACAGGCGAGACTCTCACAGTACTTCCTGAGAGAGAGGGGAGCAGAGTGGGAACATACTCAGAGAAGGAGGCCATGGGTAGGCTCGAAGGGTCCCTAGGGATCAAGTGTGAGGAACCCTTTAAGAAGGCAGGCTTTAATCAAGGCAGGAAGCTCTTCATGGGTGAGGGGGTCCTATGCCCACCAATCCACTCACCCCACCACCCACCCTTCCACCCACCGATAGGCATCATAAACACTTTGCTTTGGCAGACAGGTGTCAGTGTGCTCTTCCAGGTGGTTGCGGATCCACCTATAGGCATACATGTACTCCTCATTGCTCAGTGTACTTGGCTCTGAGCTACAGAAACAAAAGGAACAAGCATTACTAAGACCCTAACAGTTGTCCTGGTTCTTCCCAAACTACCACTTCAGTAGTGCTGGACTAAAGTAGTTCACCCAGAATCTACCTTTCCCTGGTAAACCAAGTCAGGGTGGGGACCTTACCTCTTCATCAAGGACGGCAGTTACGAGTCTTCCTATTTACCTCACCCCTTCCCAGTGAAACTTTTTCTAAGAATCAGAACCTCTGCCATCTAAAACTACCATCAAACCTACCTTTTGTCTCCAGTGCTGGGTCCTGAGGGGAGCTGAAGGTAGAGATACAGCTTGTCATTGTCAGAAAATTTCTGCACATCTTGCTGAGGTAGGACAGAACAGAGGCAGGAGAAATAATGAGGCCAAGAAGGACCCAATGTAGGACCCTCTGATTCCCACCCCAAAGTGTAGCCGGCTTAGAGGGTGTCAGACTGAAAAAGGACCTTAGAAATTATTTGACAAGGCTGGGTGCGGTGACTCACGCCTATAATCCCAGCACTTTGGGAGGCCAAGGCGGGCGGTTCACAAGGTCAGGAGATCGAGACCATCCTGGCTAATACAGTGAAATCGCGTCTCTACTAAAAATACAAAAAAAATTAGCCGGGAGTGGTGGCGGGCGCCTGTAGTCCCAGCCACTGGGAAGGCTGAGACAGGAGAATGGCATGAACCCGAGAGGTGGAGCTTGCAGTGAGCCGAGATCGCACCACTGCACTCCATCCTGGACCACAGAGCAAGACTCCGTCTGGAGAAAAAAAAAAAAAATTATTTGACACTAGGTGCTCTGAGGAGCCCTGTAGGCTACCACAGCGAGGAGGGGAGTAGAGGAGATCAGCTCTGAATTCATCTCTGCTGCGCTTCTACACAAGTGCTCACAGAGATCAAGTGAGAGGCACAAAGTCAAACTGGCAGCAAATTTGCAAAGCCAAGTATCTTCTGACAAGACAGACGACCCTACCTCTCCCACATCAACGTTTTGTTGATGCCCATCATCCTCACATCCTCCTCCCTCAGCATTTCCATCCCTCTATTGCCCTCTTCCCCAACACACTTACCAGGATTCCCTCTACTTTGTTCTGCACGGCCTTGCTGTGGGGAATAGGAGAAAGCTGGAGGTCACACACGAGGTTTTCCCCCTCTCTTTATCTGACTGCTAAGGAGGGAAAAGGGCTGAAATGCCCAGCAGGTGCTCAAGTATTGCTACAATGGCCAAGAATCTCCCTCTGCTCCCACGCCCTTGCTGAGAGGCAGTTCATCTACAGCCAAAGTGAAGTGCTGCAGGGATCTATACTCAGGTCTTGGACAGGATTTGGAGATGTGATCAGTACTTACGAAATGGTACCTCGGAGCCTTTGAAGAAGGGTGGTAGGTTCCCCAGCCTCAGCACCACCTGGAGGGGGCCTTCCCCCAGTCTTGGGGCTCTTAGCATCAGGCTCATCTTCTGCCATCCCGGCATGAGGGCTAGAATTGAGAGGGACAGGCATAAAGATGTAACTCACACTGGCCTTCCCTTCAGCTGAAGGCCCCAGGGCACTCCTCATCTCTTTACCCAGAAAGGCAGAGAAACAGAAACAAAGCCTCCGAATTTCCCCAGTGGTCTTTTTCTCACCACTTGCCTTCTCCGAAAATTAGAAATTATTCCATTACTTCGCCAGGCCCATATATACCCAAAGAGATCTTTGCCATCTCCATTCTATCTGCCCCACCTTTTTGAAGTCTCCTAAATCTGGAAAACTGTAAAGGAAGAGATAGGGAGATTGGGAATCCATGTTAGCAAGAAATTTTCATTTCTGCCTCTGACCCCATACTGCCCTCCTCCCCCTCAAAAACAACAACAGCCACAAAACAAAGTTCTCTAATTCTCAAAAATACTCCTCACCATTGCATATGCTTGGGAGGTCAGAAAGGATACTAACATATTCCGCCTTCCTAGGCTTGGAAAAAAAACTGGGCCCAAGTTCTCATTACTTAATCTCTCCACGACTTCCCCCGCTGCTCCCCCTCCCCACGTCGCCGGTCCCTACGTCATCCCCACAACAGCCCATCCAGAGGCGCGCCCCCACCTCCTTCCCTTCCCCCTCCATTCAATCCCCGGTTTCTGCAAAGTGGAGGGGGGGTGGGGCGGGGTAGCGGAACTCATGGGCTGGGCGTCAGAAACCCGGCAGGGGAATGGGGTCCCAGATTCCGGGCACGTGCACATGGGTGAAGAAGCTGTTGAAAATACAGCTACAGTCTTTTTCTGCTCTCCTCCCAACTCATCTTGCCCCCTCCCTACCTCTGAACAGTCGCCTTCCAACACAAGCAACAATAAAGGTAAGGGAGAAAGAGAAACTACCTCGTAGCCACCTCCACTCCGGCCCAGCCCCAAGGTCCTGGCCCAGCCGGCTCGTGCGTTGCTTTATTTTCCTTTTTCTGAATGGTTGTAACAGCCGCGATCTGCCTAGATACACGGGCGGCCTGCTCTGTCATTGGTCACTGCTGCCACCCCGGAGACAGAAGGCGCCGGGCTCGTACCGGCGGGCGCTGAAGTCTGCCTGGTAACAGAATCTGATTGGTCAATAGGGGAGGGAAAATCCAAAATTGGTCTTATTTGAGTCAAGAGGGGGAAGTCCGGGTTGGGTTTCGGTTAAAACTGGGGTCGGTTGGGACTGCAGGTCCCAAGAGATTTTTCTCTTAAAGGGACCGCAGGATGAAAGAACGGGTGCTCATCTCCCTTTGGAACTGTCTTTTCTTTTGCCCTCCCCTTTTGTGTTTCAGTTTAATCTACGGTTCTCAGAGCTGCCGGAAGAGAAGAATCAATGGATGATAAAATAACTAGAAAATGATGGGTAGGAGTAATGGAAGTTCGCTGTAAGCTCCTATAACCCCCCATCCATCACAATCACCACATGCCTAACACAACCTGCAGACACACTCACTCGCAACAGACCTGCAGTCTGGGCTCTTTCCTTCTTGATGGAGGCCTCAAAACCTCAGCAGTTGTACCACATTAAACTAAAATGCTTTTTCCCTGTTAGTATTTCTTGGTTTCCCGTGTGTACTTTCCTTCCAAGAAGTTGCAAATGCATTTGCATCCCCATAGTTCTGCAGTCGGTGAACCCTGGAATTTTGATGGACTCCCACGGGAGTGCTGGATGCCAGAGGAACTTTTTACCCTCAGGGAACATTGTACTGAACAGGTTATGGGTTCTTAACCCTCTTCCTTAAGACGTTTTAAGGTTATGAATCAGACGAAAGCAATGGGCCCTCTACCATGAAAAATGCACACACAGACCAAGTTTTGCATCTAATTTCAGAGAGATCATGGACTATCGGTTGAAAGCCTCTTAAATGGATGTATTTTGTTTTGCACAGCGGACATGTTACAACCAAAACTGTATTTGCCGTCCTGACATCTAATACGTTCTCCAGGCTCATCATTAATGTGCTTTTGTAAAGAAGACAGCAGTGCTGCCTGAGCTCATCACCATTGCCCTTTACAGCCTGCCTTTCCCTATTACCAGCTTCTATGAGTACTGGGGGAAGCCAGGAGATTGTGGAGTTGGGGGAATAAGGATATATTGGCAAGAAGATTTTCTTTTTTCTTTCTTTCTTTTTTATTTCTTTGAGACGGAGTCTCACTCTATCACCCGAACTGGAGTGCAGTGGCGCGATCTCGGCTCACTGCAATCTCCGCCCTCCGGGTTCAAGCGATTCTCCTGCCTCAGCCCTGAGTAGCTAGAACTACAGGTGCCTGCTACCACGCCCGGCTAATTTCTTTCTTTTTTTTTTTTTTTTTGAGATAGAGTCTCACTCTGTTGCCAAGCTGGAGTGCAGTGGCACAGTCTTGGCTCACTGCACCTTCCACCTCCTGGGTACAAGCGATTCTCCTGCCTCAGCCTCCTGGGTAGCTGGGATTACAGGCACCTGCCACCACGCTGGGCTAATTTTTGTATTTTTAGTAGAAATGGGGTTTCACCATGTTGGCCAGGATGGTCTCGATCTCTTGACCTCATGATCCGCCCGTCTTGGCTTCCCAAAGTGCTGGGATTACAGGTGTGAGCCATGGAGGCTAATTTTTTGTATTTTTAGTACAGATGGGGTTTCACCATGTTGGCCAGGCTGGTCTCGAACTCCTGACCAGCCAGAGTCAGATTTATTAAGCAACAGAAAAGCTCTCAGCAAAGAGGGGGCCCAAAAGAGGGTTGCCAGCTATGAGGCTGAGTGGAAGGGTGAGGAGGGCGGCTTATGGACTGGGAAGGGGAGGAGTGTGCTGACCGGGCCTGCAGGCTATCTTGGAGAAAGCACCACTCAGAAAGAGGTATGATAGTGTAAAGAACCAATTGGAGGCAGAAGTGACGGCTTGGCTCAACAACTTGGCCTGGAACCAATCTGGGGCTGAAGTGATGATTCACCCTATGTAAATGAAGACTCCCCCTGTGGCCAATCACAGAAAGGTAAGCATATGTAAAATAGGTGAAAACTAAGAGACTAAGGTGTGCCAAAGAGAGAGAAATATGTCCAAGAAAGGAGTGGTATTTGTTCATCTGGGACACTATTACACATTGCCTACTAAGATTGGGAGTGATTTATCTTTTATTTTTTAAGACGGAGTCTTGCTTTGTCACCCAGGCTGGAGTGCAGTGGCACAATCTCCGCTCACTGCAACCTCCACCTCCCGAGTTCAGGCAATACTCCTGCCTCAGCCTCCCGAGTAGCTGGGATTACAGGCTCTGTCACCACACACAGCTAATTTTTTATATTTTTGGTAGAGATGGGATTTCACCATGTTGGCCAGGCTGGTCTCGAACTCCTGACCTCAAGTGATCTGCCCATCTCGGCCTCCCAGAGTGTTGGGATTACAGGCGTAAGTCACCGTGCCTGGACTTCTTTTTTTTTTTTTTCACCACTGAACTCCAGCCTGGGTGACAGTGAGCCTCTGTCTCAAAAATAAATAAACGAACAAACAGCTGGGCACAGTGGCTCATGCCTGTAATCCCAGCACTTTGGGAGGCTGAGGTGGGTGGATCACTTGAGGTCAGGAGTTCAAGACCAGTTTGGCCAATATGGTGAAACCCTATCTCTACTAAAAATACAAAAATTAGCTGGGCTGTGGTGGCGCGTGCCTGTAATCCCAGCTACTTGAGAGGCTGAGGCGGAAGAATCACTTGAACCTGGGAGGCGGAGGTTGCAGTGAGCCTAGATGGCGCCACTGCACTCCAACCTGGGCAGCAGAGTAAGACCCTGTCTCAAAAAAAATAAGTAAAAAATAAATACAATACAATACAATACAATACAATACAATACAATACAATACAATACAATACATACAATACAATACATACAATACAATACAATACAATACAATACAATACAATACAATACAATACAATACAATACAAATACGTTCCTTATCCTCTGGGGCTGTGTGGCCACGTCAGTGCGATTTCACTGCTCCAGGATGGATCAGGACACGCTTCTGAAGTTGGCAGGTCCACGCTGACCAAGCAGAAATCACGCCCCACCTTG
>NW_016806834.1:1037067-1043303 GCF_001698545.2 Rhinopithecus bieti | reverse complement strand
TCTCAAAAAAAAAAAAATAAATAAACAAAATAAATAAATAAATAAATAATAATACAAAGACAAACTGCAAATTGGGAGAATATATTTTGAAGACATATAACTGACAAAGGATTATTATCTGGAATTTTTGAAGACTTCCTACAAAAGAAGATAACCGCCTGGGCATGGTGGCTCACTTCTGTAATCCTAGCGCTTTGGGTGGCTGAGATGGGCAGATCACTTGAGATCAGGAGTTTGAGACCAGCCTGGCCAACATGGTGAAACTCTATCTCCACTTAAAATACAAAAATTAGCATTAGCTGCGCATGGTGGTGCACACCTGTAGTCCCAGCTACTTGGGAGGCTTAAGTAGGAGAATCGCTTGAACCCGGGTTGCAGTGAGCCGAGATTGCACCACTGCACTCCAGCCTGGGCAACAGAGTGAGACTGCCTCAAAAAAAAGAAAAAAGAAAAAAGAAAAAAAAAGAAAAGAAAAAAAGATAACAAACTAGAAAAATGGATGGGAATTTCACAAAAAAGCAGAAATGGCTCATAAACATATGAAAAGTTATTCCCTATATGATAATCAGGAAAATGCAAATTTTAAAAGATACCATTTCACACCCACTAAATTGGCTTTTCTTTTCTTTTCTTTTTTTTTTTTGAGGCAGGGTCTTGCCCTGTCACCCAGGCTGGAGTGCAGTGGCATGATCATGGCTCACTGCAGCCTTGACCTCCTGGGCTCAAACAGTCCTCCCACCTCAGCATCCTGAGTAGCTGGGATTACAGGCATGCCAGCACACCCAGCTAATTTTTTTTGTATTTTTTTTTGTAGACGGAGTGTCACCTTGTTGCCCAGGCTGATCTTGAACTCCTGAGCTCCAGCGATCTGCCCACCTTGGCTTCCCAAAGTGTTGGGATTACAGGTGTGAGCCACAGCAAAAGTTTTAACATCTGGCAATATTGAGGGTTGACATGGTAATGAAT
The DNA here is from genome assembly GCF_001698545.2 of Rhinopithecus bieti. Classification (NCBI taxonomy): domain Eukaryota; kingdom Metazoa; phylum Chordata; class Mammalia; order Primates; family Cercopithecidae; genus Rhinopithecus; species Rhinopithecus bieti. Next base: position 1,042,337 of record NW_016806834.1, on the reverse strand, counting down.
CAACAAGAGCTTTCATTCACTGTTGTGGGAGTGTAATTTGGTGTAACTGTTTTGGAAAATAGTTTAATATTACTTGGTGAAGTTGAATATGTGAGTATTTCAATTTATATTTAATATATCAGTAATCGCTCTCTTAGACATATGCCAAAAAACACAGGCAGTAAAGTTTATAGTCTCACTGCTTGCATTAGTAAAAACTGGAAATGACCCAATATCCGTCAACCCTAGAATGATAAGTTGTGATATAGTCACTGGATAGAATGTCATAGATCAGTGGAAATTAATTAGCTACAGCCACACATATCCACTGGATGAACTTCAGAAAGTTGAAAAACCAAAACACATAAGAAAACATACAGTGCAATGCAATTTATAAATATTTAATGTCAGGCAAAACTGAACAATATATTGTTTATGGGTAAATACATATGTGGTAAAAATAATTAATAAAAAGCAATAGAATCATGACCATAAAATTAAGGATAGAAGTTACCTATGGTGAGCAAGGGAAAAGAGGTTTGGGAATGGTTGTTTGGCAGTTAGTAACACCTTACATAGCATCTAATTTAATATGCTTGTTTTCCAATGAATGGCCAGTCATTTCAATATATACTGCCATTTTCTTCTTCTTATAACCGTTTCCTTTTGCAGTTTTATCATATGCTTTTATTGTATACTAACTTTCCTTGTATAGTTGGGTGTATTTCTGGACCTTAGCCTCTCTTTTTAAAAAATTTTAATTTTAGGTTTTTTTTTGTTTTTTTTTTTTTAAGACAGAGTCTCACTCTGTCACCCAGGCTGGAGCCCAGTGGCAGGATGCTAGCTCACCGCAGCCTCAAACTCCTGGGCTCAAGTGATCCTCCCACCTTGGTGACCTGAGCAGCTGAGATTATAGGCGCATGTCACCATGTCCAGCTTGTTCTCTTTTGTTGATTCTTTTTGTCTATTTCTGCACCCATAGCACACTGTTTTAGTTAATGTAATTATATAGTATATTTTGAAATCTAATGCTGAGAGTCTTCTGTTATTGGTTTTATTAATTAAAATAATTATTCCTATGTATGGAAGATTGTATTTTCCAAACGTGGCCACAACGTTTCTGGTTCCATACACTATTTCAGAATCTTACAACTTCCCTGTCAAGAGGTGGAGTCGGCCGAGCGTGGTGGCCTGTAATCCTAGCACTTTGGGAGGCCGAGGTGGGCAGATCACTTGAGGTCAGGAGTTCAAGACAAGCTTGGCCAGCATGATGAAACCCTGTCTCTACTAAAAATAGAAAAAATAGAGAAATTAGGCTGGGTGCAGTGGCTCACACCTGTAATCCCAGCACTTTGGGAGGCTGAGGCAGGTGTACTACCTGAGGTCAGAAGTTTGAGACCAGCCTGGCCAACCTGGAGGAACTCCGTCTCTACTAAAAGTACAAAAAATTAGCTGGACATGGTGGCGGGTGCCTGTAATCCCAGCTACATGGGAGGATGAGGTGGGAGAATTGCTTGAACCCAGGAGGTGGAGGACGCAGTGAGCCAAGATCATCCCATTGCACTCCAGCCTGGGTGACAGAGTGAGACTCCATCTCAAAAATAAATAGATAGATAGATAGATAGATAGATAGATAGATAGATAGATAGACACATAAATGAAAGAAATGGAGTCTAGTCCCTGTTTCCTTGAATCTGGGAAGGTCTTTGTGACTGGCTCAGTAATTGGAATGTGGGGGAGGTGATGCTGTGTGACTGCCAAGTGTCGGCTGGAGTAGATGACACGCCTTCACCTTTGCTGCTCTCTCTTGGAACCCAGCTACCATGTTGTGAGGGAGCCAAGCAGCCATATGGAAAGGTCATGTGTAGATATTCTGGCCCCAGCCCCAGCTGAAGGTCCGAGTGAAAGCAGCGTGAGTCTCCAGACATGTGAGTGAGTGAGCTATCAGATGATTCTAGCCTCCAGCCTTTAAGCTCCCTCCACTGACACCGAGCAGAGACAAGCTATTCCTGCTGAGCCCTAACCAAACGACAGATCTGTGGGCAAAAGTGATGTTGTCATTGCTTTAAGCCACTAAGTTTTGGGGTAGTTTGTTACACAGCACTAGGTAACTGGAACACTATACATTCGCATTTCCGGTCTAGCTTTAGAAATAGCTTGTCAAGTTTCATAAAAAATCCTCACCCCTCTGAGGTAACATGTTCTGATAAGTATCCTCTCGTATTCACTTCCATGTCATTGCAAACAGGACCACTTAAATAGAGGTTTTGTTTTGTTTTGTTTTTTGAGATAGAGTCTCACTCTGTTGCTTAGGCTGGAGTGCAGTGATGCAATCTCGGCTCACTGCAACCTCTGCCTCCCAGGTTCAAACGATTCTCCTGCCTCAGCCTCCTGAGTAGCTGGAACTACAGGTGCGCGCCACCATGCCCAGCTAATTTTTGTGTTTTTAGTAGAGATGGGGTTTCACCATGTTGGCCAGGTTGGTCGCAAACTCCAGGCCTCAAGTGATCTGCCCTCCTTGGCCTCCCAAAGTGCTGGGATTATAGGCGTGAGCCACTGTGCCTGGCCTTAAATAGAAGTTTTTGTTGCTATTGTGGTTGAATTTGTTTTTAAAACTGGGGATTATACTATAGTTATAGAGTTATTCACACAACTCTACGATTACTTTTTTCCATGAACAATGTGTTGCACACATTCCTCTAGGTCAGATAGTATTGAGGGTAGAGAGTCTGCCACACATCAAAATCAGGAAGTCAGGGAAGGGACTCCTAAGAGCATGCCAGAGGATGGCACGGAGCAGATATCCAGAGCATGGAGCCAGCTGGTCAAACACTTGGAAGATGAAAGTGGGAGGGCTGGATGCAGGAATGCGAGAAGGAGGACTTCACTAATCCCTGAGATGAGTGCAATTGCCCGATGCTGTCTTTTAGAGACTTACTGGAGAGCAATGTGTGAGATAATGCTTGAAGGACCAACGATGGGATAGACATCTCCCAATGCTCTCTTATCTCCTTTGTACTGGTGGACTGGCACTACAGCTTTTCTGAGGGTGTCCTTGAGCTCAACAAACTTTCTAGAACCTTCTACATGACCTTATAAGCCATGGTGTTGGCAGGAGATCCTAGGTGATATGGTAGACTTTTCCCACAGCACACTCCCCAGCTTTGCTATTCTTGCTCATCTAGCCTGGTTCTGGGGTGTGGGGTAGAATCTTTGTGAGTGCCGCACAGAGAAGTGGGTGCAGCTACTCAGGAGGCTGAGGCAGGTGGGTGGGTACCCTTTCCACATTGCTGGTGCCTGGGTTGTGTGTTACAGGAGGGCCTCTTGTTTTTGGAGTCTGTTTCGGTGACGTAGGGTTAGACATAATGAGAGGACGCCAAGATCAGGATAAACGTGAATAGGATTTTAAGCTTTTATTATGAAAAAGATTTCTTTCTTTAAAAAAATTAATTTTATTGTGTATATTTAAGATAGACATAATGTTACTATAGTGAAGCAAATTAATATATACATCATCTCACACAGTTACTCTTGTTACTCTTTTTTTTTGGTTTTTTTTTGGGAAGAACAGCTAAAAACTATGAAAAATTTCAAACATGTAAGAGGAGAAGGAAGAATGTAATCAACACCCACATACTGCTTGACCACATCCTGCTTGAATGATCGTCCACATCTGATCATCTTTTTTTTTTTTTTTTTTGAGACAGTCTTGCTCTGTTGCCCAGGCTGGAGTGCAATGACATGATCTCCAACTCACTGCAACATCTGCCTCCTGGGTTCAAGGGATTCTCCTGTCTCAGACTCCCTGGTAGCTGGGATTACAGGCATGTGTCACCACACCTGGCTAATTTTTTGTATTTTTAGTAGAGACAGGGTTTCACCATGCTGGCCAGACTGGTCTCGAACTCCTGACCTTGTGATCTGCCCACCTTGGCCTCTCAAAGTGCTGGGATTACAGGTGTGAGCCACAGCGCCCGGCCCCTTTTTACTTTTTCTTTTTTTTTTTGAGACGGAGTTTGGCTCTTGTCGCCCAGGCTGGAGTGCAGTGGCGCAGTCTCGGCCTGCAACCTCTGCCTCCTGGGTTCTAGCGATTCTCCTGCTTCAGCCTCCCAGGTAGCTAGGATTATAGGCACACACCACCATGCCTGGCTAATTTTTGTATTTTTAGTAGAGATGGGGTTTCACCATGTTGGCCAGACTGGTCTCAAACTCCTGACCTCGGGTGATCTGCCCACCTTGGCCTCCCAAACTGCTAGGATTACAGGCGTGACCCCCTGGGCCTGGCCCTGATCTTTTTTTGTTTTGTTTTGTTTTGTTTTGTTTGAGACAGAGTCTCGCTCTGTTGCCTAGGCTGGAGTGAAGTGACGTGATCTCGGCTCACTGTAACATCAGCCTCCCATGGTCAAGAGATTCTCTCGCTTCAGCCTCCTGAGTAGCTGGGATTACAGGCGTCTACCATGAAGCCCAGCTAATTTTTGTATTTTTAGTAGAGACGGGGTTTCACATGTTGGCCAGGCTGGTCTTGAACTCCTGACCTCAGGTGATCTGCCCACTTCAGCCTCCCAAAGTGTTGGGATCACAGGTGTGAGCCACCACGCCTGGCTGATCATCTTGTTTTATCCATGCCTCCTCACTCTAAGTTACTATAATGCAGACATTCATTATATTGTATCATCTTTAAATACTTAGGTATTTACAGTAAATAATTTAATGTGACTAAAAAACAAAGACTCTCTTTTTAAATAATGCCCAATGCCATTATCACACCTAAAAGTAAAAAATTATTTCTCAATATCATTACACATCCAATCACTGTTCATATTTCTCTAGTTTTCTCAGAAACTGTATTTTTCTCTTGATAGGTTCAAATCAGGATCAGCAAAGGTCACACACTGCATTGTATTTGGTTCGGTTAATGTGTTTCCCAATTCTTTCTAATCCATAGTCTGTCTCTCTCAATGGGTCTGTTGAGACAGGTCATTTGCTCTATAAGATTTCCCAGGCCGGGTGCGGTGGCTCACGCCTGTAATCCCAGCACTTTGGGAGGCCGAGACGGGTGGATCACGAGGTCAGGGGATCGAGACCATCCTGGCTAACACGGTGAAACCCTGTCCCTACCACAAAATAAAAAAAATTAGCCGGGCACGGTGGCGGGTGCCTGTAGTCCCAGCTACTCGGGAGGCTGAGGCAGGTGAATGGTGTGAACCTGGGGGGGGGCGGGGCTTGCAGTGAGCTGAGATCCGGCCACTGCACTCCAGCCTGGATGACAGAGTGAGACTCCGTCTCCAAAA
>NW_016806834.1:1030657-1035414 GCF_001698545.2 Rhinopithecus bieti | reverse complement strand
GTAAACCCGGGAGGCGGAGCTTGCAGTGAGCTGAGATCCGGCCACTGCACTCCAGCCTGGGCGACAGAGCGAGACTCCGTCTCAAAACAAACAAACAAAAAATTGCTGGTTTTATGACTCGGGGAACATCACGGATCCTGCGGACATGTGATGTCTCCCCCGTACACCCAGCTTTAAATTTCTCTCTCTTATGTTCTTTCCCTTTATTTCTCAACCCAGCCAAGACACTTAGGAAATAGAAAAGAACCCATGTTAAACATCGGGAGTGGGTTCTCCCAATACAACTTGGCCTCCCAAAATGCTGGGACTACAGGCGTTAGCCACCGCACCTGGCCTAACTTGTTCTTCTGTTCCTTGTATCTCCTATAAACTGATGAGAGACCTAGAGGCTTGATCAGACTCTTTTTTTTTTTTTGAAATGGAGTTTCGCTCTTGTTGTCCAGGCTGGAGTGACTGCAATGGCACGATCTCGGCTCATTGCAACCTCCCGGATTCAAGTGATTCTCCTGCCTCAGTCTCCCAAGTAGCTGGATTACAAGTATGTGCCACCAGGCCTGGCTAATATTTTGTATTTTTAGTAGAGATGGGGTTTCACCATGTTGGCCAGGCTGGTCTTGAACTCCTGACTTCAAGTGATCTGCCTACCTTGGCCTCCCAAAGTGCTGGGATTACAGGCGTGAGCCAACACACCCGGCTCCCTTTTTTTTTTTTTTTTTTTGAGACTGAGTCTCACGCTGCCACCCAGGCTGGAATGCAGTGACATGACCTCAGCTCAGCAAAACCTCCACCTCCCATGTTCAAGCGATTCTCCTGCCTCAGCCTCCCAAGTAGCTGGGACTACAAGTGCACGCCACTATACCTGGCTAATATTTGTATTTTTGGTAGAGATGGGGTTCGCCATGTTGGTGAGGCTGGTCTCGAACTACTGGCCTCAAGTGATCCACACGCCTCCTCCCCCCAAAGTGCTGAGATTACAGGTGTGAGCCACCATGCCCATCCCTTTTGCTCGTTTTCTAACTGGAGTGTTTGTTTTTTTACTGTTGAGTTTTTAGAGATTTTCATGCATTCTAGATACAAATCTTTCGTCAGATATGGCATGAGTCCTTTAGACACAGCCCCAGTTGTCTTTTTTTTTTTTTTTGAGTCTGGCTCTGTTGCCCAGGCTCGAGTGCAATGGCGTGATCTTGGCTCACTGCAAGCTCCACCTCCCAGGTTGAAGTGATTCTCCTGCCTCAGCCTCCTGAGTAGCTGGGATTACAGGCGTGTGCTACTTTTTTTATTTTTAATAGAGATGGGGTTTCACCATTTTGGCCAGGCTGGTCTCAAACTCCTGACCTCAGGTGATCAACTCACCTCTGCCTCCCAAAGTGCTGGGATTACAGGCATGAGCCACCACACCTGGCCCCCCAGTTGTCTTCAGTAGTTTCCCTGCCTTCAGGTATGGCAATTGCTCTTACCAGAATGAACAAGATGAATGGGATGGAATATTGTTGAGTGGAATTTTAAGCTTTTAGGAAGAGATAGAAATGATGTAGAACTACATTATCCTTTCTCATTCTGAAGAACTTTGGTTATTGAAGAGAACAGGGCAGAGACCAAGGAGAGAAACTTATGGTAAAACCTTGTAAATCCCAAGGCTCCCTGTAACTCCCTACTCATCTTGAGCACGTCCTTTATATCCGTTTATTCATTAAAGCATACTAAGTGCCAACATCCAAGCTAGGTACTGGGAATTAACAGAGAGTTTCGATTCAAAGAGACATGTGTTTATGATGAGGTTAAGTGCAGCAGGCTTTGTGGGTGTTAAGATGGGCCCCTGACCTGGAGGAGCCAGGGAAGGAGGTTTCCCAGAGGACATGAAAATCTGGCTTGGATGGCAGGTGAGGCAGAAGGAGGGAATCGGGACTCCAGTTGAGGTGGACGTCTCAGAGAGCATGTTTAAAGGCCTCAAAGGGAAAGTATGGTGTATTCCTGAGGTGGTGAGACCATACTGGGAGTCCTAGGCTGCTCCAGTGTTTAAAAGAAAGATACCTTTTCAGAAGACTGAAAAGAATGTAAGTCAATACCTGAATGTTGTTCAATATTGTCTAGGTAGAGAATAAAGGAGTCAGCAGAATTACCATTTGGGCTGGGCACGGTGGCTCATGCCTGTAATTCCAGCACTTTGGGAAGCCGAGGTGGGCGGATCTCTTGAGTTCAGGGTTTTGAGACCAGCCTGGCCAATATGGTGAAACCCAGTCTCTACTAAAAATACAAAAATTATCCAGATGTGGTGGCACATGCCTGCAATCCCAGCTACTTGGGAGGCTGAGACAAAAGAATTGCTTGAACCCAGAAGGCAGATGTTACAGTCAGCCAAGATCATGCCACTGCACTCCAGCCTGGGTGACAGAGCAAGACTCTATCCAAAATAAAATAAAATAATAATTACCATTTGGCTGCTGTCTCTAAGGGTCCTGAAATTTCTATTAGATTCCTTCTATAAAAAATTGAGCCAGGTGTGATGCTTACGTTAGGCTGCAGCGAGCCGCAGTTGTGCCACTGCATTCCAGCCTGGGCACCAGAGTAAGACCCCATCTCAAAAAAAAAAAAAAAAAGAAAGAGAAAGAAAAAGAAAAAAAGAATTGAAGCCTGGGCATGGTGGTTCACTTGTGTAACCCCAGAACTTTGCAAGGCTGAGGCAAGATGATCACTTGAGCCCAGGAGTTTGAGACCAACCTGAGCAATATAGGGAAACTTTATCTTGAAGAAGAAGAAAGAAGAAAAGAAGAAGAAGGAGGAGAAGGAGGAAGGAAAGAGAAAAAGAGGAAGAAGAAGGAGAAGAAAGAAGAAGAGGAGGAGGAGTAAGAAGAAGGAGGAGGAGGAGAAGAGGAAGAGGTGGAAGAGGAGGAGGAGAAAGAGGAAGAGGCAGAGGGAGAAGAGGAAGAAATGAAGAAGAGGAAGAAGAAGAAGAAGAAGAAGAAGAAGAGGAGGAGGAGGAGGAGCACCTAGCACAGGGAAAGGAGACATCTCTGAGTAAGGTTCTAAAATACCATCTGGGTGAGGAGACAAGAGTGCCATGGCCTGGCCTGTTGGATTGGTTCACCATGGTGTTCCTAGCCCTCCTGTGTGGTAATATTCCTATATTCTAGGTAGAGGTGACACATTTAACCTCCTGATATGGTTTGGATCTGTGTCTCCATCATATCTCATGCTCAGTGGTAATCCCTAGTGTTGGAGGTGGGGCCTGGTGGGAGGCCTCAAAGGCATTTCAGAGACCTTTGCAGCAGCTCCTCCCATCACAGGCCCAGAGGCCTAGGAGGACTGAATGGTTTTGTGGGCCATGTCCAGGGCCCCCCTGCTCTGCACTGCTCCCTGCATTCCAGCTGCTCCAGCTCCAGGCCGTGGCTCAAAGGGGCCCAGGTATAGCTTGGGCCACTGCTCCAGAGAGTGCAAACCTAAGCCTTGGCAGCTTCCACGTGGTGTTAAGCCTGAAGCTGTGCAGAGTGCAAGAGTTGAGGCTTGGGAGCCTCCGCCTAGATTTCAGAGGATGTATGGAGAAGCCTGGGCTCCAAGCAGAAGCCTGCTACAGAGGCAGAACACTTATGGAGAACCTCTACTAGGGTGGGGTGGAGGAGAAATGTGGGGTTGGAGCCCCCACACAGAGTCCCCACTGGGGCACTGCCTAGTGGAGCTGTGAGAAGAGGGCCACTGTCTTCCAGACCCCAGAATGGTAGATCCACTGCCAGCTGGCACCCTGCAGCTGGAAAAGCCACAGGCACTCAACACCAGCCCATGAGAGCAGTCATGGGGGCTGAACCCTGCAAAACCACAGGGGCAGAGCCCAAGGCCTTGGGAGCCCACCCCTAGCACCAGTATGCCCTGGATTTGGGACATGGCATCAAAGGAGATTTTTTTTGGAGTATTAATATTTAACAACTGCCCTGCTGGGTTTTGGACTTGCATGGGACCTGAAGCCCTTTCATTTGGCTCATTTCTCCCTTTTGGCATGGGAGTATTTACCCAATGCCTATACTCCCATTGTATCTTGGGAGTAACTAACTTGTTTTTTATTTTACAGGCTCATAGGTGGAAGGGACTTGCTTTTTCTCAGATGAGACTTTGGGCTTTGGACTTTTAAGTTAATGCTGGAATGAATTAAGACTTTGGGGATTATTGGAAAGGCATGATTGTATTTTGAAAGGTGAAAAGGATGTGAGATTTGGGAGGGGCCAGCAGCAGAATGATATAGTTTGAACCTGTGTCTCCAACAAATCTCATGTCAAATTGTAATTCCCAGTGTTGGAGGTGGTGTCTGGTGGGAGATGACTGGATCATGGGGGATGGGTTTCTCATAAATGGTTTAGCACCACCCCACCTTGGTACTATCCTCGAGATCATGAGTGAGTTCTCCTGAGATCTGATTGTTTAAAAGTGTGTGGCACCTCCCCCTCACTCTCTCTGTCTCTTGCTCCTACTCTGGCTATGTGATGTTTGTGCTCCTCCTTCACTTTCTGCCATGACTGTAAGTTTCCTGAGGCCTCCCGAGAAGCTGGGTAGATGCCAGTGTCATGCTTCCTGTAGAGCCTGCAGAACCATGAGCCAATTAAACCTCTTTTCTTTATAAATTACCCAGTCTCAGGTATTTCTTTTTTTTTTTTTTTTTTTTTGAGACAGAGTCTTACTCTGTTGCCCAGGCTGTACAGGAGCGCAGTGGCTCAATCTCAGCTCACTGCAACCTCTGCCTCCCAGGTTCAGGTGATTCTCCTGCCTTAGCC
>NW_016806834.1:1014000-1030331 GCF_001698545.2 Rhinopithecus bieti | reverse complement strand
TTTTTTAGTAGAGACGGGGTTTCACCGTATTAGCCAGGATGGTCTCGATCTCCTGACCTTGTGATCCGCCCGTCTCGGCCTCCCAAAGTGCTGGGATTACAGGCTTGAGCCACCGCGCCCGGCAGGTATTTCTTTATAGCAATGCAAGAGCAGCCTAATAAACCTTCCAACAACTGAGTTCTCCCAGTAGTCTTGCCATCAGTGGAAATTTATTACACTATACAGAACAGGGGTCCTGGGGTCTCCTGTGTGTGAGGGAGCATATTACATTGTCTTGGGAGTGATGGGTGAGATTTTTAGGTTCATTAAAAGAAAGCATGGGTTAAAAAAACAAAACTTCAGAAATACCAATGTATATTCTCTACCCCCAGGTCTCCTTGTGACAATCACCCCCAAAATTTTCAGATTCTGTCTGGCCATAAAAGTGAGATTTTGGCATTATTAGCATCACTGGTGTGAACTAGTTACCATAACCCCCCCAGAGGCCTCTTTAGCCTTTTCTTGTGCAAGATACAAAGCATAGACAGAAGAGGAGACATAGGCCTCGGGCCCCCGAAGACAAGGCCATCTGAAGAACAGGGTCACCAGTTTATTTCTTGGTGCCTCCAAGAGCTCATGGAAAAGCAGCACAGTGAGCAACAAGCAACAGTGGTCAGTAAATGGATACCACTCAACACGTTACCACAGTCTCAGCTTGGCTGTGTGGTACATGCTGCCAAGGGTTGGGTGCCAAGAGAGAGCAGAATGAAGCCAGGTCCCCAAGGAAGTGAGGGCTCAAAATATGGACTGAGGGTGATGAGGGTGGTGTTCAAATCCAGATGTCAGAGCTACAATCGCCCCCAGGGTAGCGGAGTTCATGGGCGAGGGCTGGGCCTAGAGGCTCCTTTCCGAAGTCCACCAGGAAGTTGGGGTTCAACTTCAGCCCTCCTTTTACTGTGTCTACATCAACCTGCAGCATCACAGAGCCTTCCCTGGTGGAAAAGGGGAACGGGGTAAGGGAGAAGTCAGAGGTGGCTGCCCCCGTTCCCTAAGATTTTAGGGGAAGGCTCCTGAGGAACAAGGAATGACCAGGGTTTCGATGGGCCATCTGTGTGGTGGGGTACAGGGGTCTCCCTAAGGAGTCTTCAGAAAGCCAAACGACCCCTCTGAAAGAGGAGGGCTGGGGAGGTGAGCCCATGTGTCTGCTTCTCACCTGATGAGATCAGGGTAAAACTGCTTGTCCCAGGCGCTGTACAGCGATGTGGTCACGTAGAGGCGCTTCCCGTCCAGGCTGAGCTGGATCATCTGAGGGCCTCCAGCCACCCGTTTTCCCTTGGGAAAACCAGGGGTCAGAGCCCAGGGTAACACACAGATCCTAGGTACCACCCCAGGCACCACCCCAACCCCAAGAGCATGCTCAGCTGCTCCCCCACATATTCCTCAAGCTTGGGTCTGAGGGGTCCAGCAAGTAGGGGGAGAGGCTCTTACCTTGACCACCAGGGGCTCTGGCTGGGACTTTAGTTCCTGGTCCTCTAGCACTTGCACGGGGCCTCCCTTAACGATGCTGCCCCCGAGGAAGAGCTGGATGAGGAGGTGCAGAGGATAAGGAGGACCGTAGTGGGAGACGCACATGTTGTAGGAAGAGCAGCTTGCCTGACTGGGATCCCTCTTTCCTTTCAGACATTCTCTGCATGCCCATCCCTGGCCTGGACAGTCCTGGGCCTGCGCTGTCCCACAGCCCACATGTCTGCTTTTTCTGCACCTCCCTCATCATCCTCCAGCTGCTTCAGACCATCCACCCCATCCCCAGATTCTCTTATCCTTCCTTCCTTCCTTCCCTTCTGCTCCTCCTGCCAGGGCCCCCACCTGTCCTGTGAGGCGGGGCCTCTGTGGGTCAGAGATGTCATACTGCCTCAGGTCCCCGTGGAGCCAGTTGCTGAAGTAGAGGAAGCGGTCATCCAGGGACAGCAGGATGTCGGTGATCAGGCCTGGGGGTGGGAGCGAGTAGAGCCTTTAAGGACTCTTGTTTCCCAGGCCAAGAATCAACTTTCCCATGCCCTAGGCACTCACCTGGCATTTCGGGCAGCAGCCAGCCCTTCACTTTCTTGGGGGGCACCTGGATCACCTTCTCCACTGACCAAGTACCTCCCTACATTGAGGGGTGGAGGGTTAGGCTAGCAGAAAGGTAAGCCTATCAGAATTGGGGACTGGGGGTTAGATCTGGGTTGCCCAGACCTGGGAGGGAGAGAATAGATGACCGGCCTTCTTGCCACTAGGGTCTAACTCCATGCAAGCCCCTTTAGGCAGGGGTTGTGTCTGCTTCATCACTGCATTCCCAGAACATAGCACAGTGCCCAGCACAGAAATTCGCTGAGTAGTTTTTCAATGAATGAATAAATATGGCCAGTTAGGGTTCAGGCAGAAGTTGGCCTACCACTGAGAGAAGAGAGACAAGGCATGCAGCCTCGTTTTTTTCGTTCCTGGAGATGCCTGGGAGCACCATTACAGAAGCCTGCTTAGGTATAGCTGCTGACAAAACTACTGGGAGGGGAGCGCCAGAGGGCGTATGTCACCTCGTTCTTGTAGAAGCGCTGGATGGTGGAGCTGAGTGCGCAGCCCACAAAGCCTTGGGCAGCATCTGGGTTGTGCAGGAAGCGGATCTCCAATGGAATAAGCCCATCTTTTAGAGACAGGGTCTGCACGATCTCATGGCGCTGCCAGTCCCATACATATAAGTGGCTCCCGTACAGCCCTAGGGTGGGAGTGGGGCCGGAGGATAGGCTCAGCATCAGGGGTTGGAAGGCATGGGCAGACAGGCCACCAATCAGGGCAGAAGGTTAAGAAATGGATTGGAGGGATCAGGAGGACGCTTGAGCAATCTGAGCATGCAGTGCATTCTATGCCATCTCCCTCAGATTCTGGGGCTACAGGAGGGAAGTGCAGGGGTGGGAGATTTGGAGCAGAAAGCAAGGGGATGTGGGCCCAAGGCTCCTGCTGGCCCGTGGGGGGATTCTCACCAGCCTCCACATCAGCGGGGTTGAAGCCATCTCGTAAGACATTGGGAGCTGCCCACTCAGTGCTGATCATGACATTGTGTCGAGGCTGGTACCAGAAGTCATAGCCCAATGGCGCAGCACCCCCAGGTCGCTCCCATGTCCCCTTCACCTCAAATGTCTCCCCATCCAGCAGCACAAAACCCCCTGAACAGGGAAGGAAGTAGGGTGGCAGGTAGAGGCAGTAGAGACACTAACTCTACCCTCCAGCCCTCTCCCCCAGGCATGTCTAAGAGGCTGAAAGCCCATTGCCTCCACCTCCACTGCTGGATTTGCCAGCTCGTTAAATTCAGGCATCCAGGGCTGGGGGCACAGTGGCTCATACCCGTAATCTCAGCACTGTGGGAGGCTGAGGCGGGCGGATCACTTGAGGTCAGGAGTTCAAGAACAGCCTGGCCAACATGATGAAACCCTGTCTGTACCAAAAATACAAAAAATTACCCAGGCATGGTGTCACATGCCTGTAATCCCAGCTACTCAGGAGCTTGAACCAGTAAGGTAGAGGTTGAAGTGAACTGACATCGCGCCACTGCACTCCAGCAGCCTGGGCAACAGAGCGAGACTCCATCTCAAAAAAAAAAAAAAAAGGAAAAGAAAAAGTAAATAAAAAATTCAGACATCCAAAGGGCCTCACCCAGGCATTCAAAGGTGGCCAGGTGGCAGGGGGTGCTTTACCGTAGTGCCCCTGTCTCCTGGCAACTTCATCCCTCTCTCAGACCACAGCAGAAATGTTTCTCCTACGATATCTTCTGGGACTCAGTACCTGGTATTCTGTTGTCCAGCCTCCCACTTTTGGAGTGGGATTCCTCCCAGAGTCTAAGCTCCATTATGCTCACTACATTTTTTTTGAGATAAGGTCTCACTCTGACGCCCAAGCTGAAATTCTGTGGTTCAATCACAGCTCATTGCAGTCTCGACCTCCCTGGGCTCAGGTGATTCTCCTACCTCAGCCTCTTGAGAAGTGGGGGTTACAGGCCTGCACCACCACACCCAGCTCATTTGTGTATTTTTAGTGCAGAGTTGCCAGTGCCAACTCTGTATTATCAGCAGACAACACACAGACGGGGTTTCACCATGTTGGCCAGGCTGGTTTGGAATTCCTGAGCTCAGGCGATCCGCTGGCCTCGGCCTCTTGAAGTGCTGGGATTACAGGCGTAAAGCACCACACCTGGTCTGTTTTGACTATAACTTTGTACTGAATTCATCAGTAAAGATTCATCTTAATAGAAATATTCAAAACTGAAGTTACTGGCTAACATTTAAAATACTGACTGGGATCTAGCTCACTGGTTCGCCTTGGAAAGTCATTCCATCCTTCCCCTTCCATTCTGCTCCTCCCACAGAAAAATGCTTCCCACATTTCACAGCTGTGCAAGTTTTCATGAGCACATATGCTGGCAGGTACCTTTGCCATTGCCCTTGAGGTCTCCCAGGGAGCTGATCATCACCTCCCCGCTGGCCAGGCAGTGGCTGGTGTGGAGAAAGGCCAGTTCGCACTTGGCATGGATGTCCTTGGGCTCAATGACCTGAAAGGGGTGGGGAATGGTGTCAGAATCATACAGGACTGGGAGTCCCTGCTCTTAACCTCCATACTCCCCCTACTTCTATCTGCTGACTCTGTCATCTTTTCCTTCAAAACATGGACACAACTCTCCCTGTGGGAATATGACAAAAGATTCAGTTGCGTACTTCTTTTTTTTTTTTTATTTTTTTTTTTTTTTTTTTTTTTTTTTTTTTTTTTTTTTTTTAGACGAAAGTCTCGCGTGTCGCGCAGGCTGGGGGTGCCAGTGGCCAGATCTCGGTCCGGCCAAGCTCGCTCCCGGGTTCCGCACTTCTCCGCCTCGCCTCCGGTAGCTGGGCTACAGGCGCCGCACTCGCCGGCTAGTTTTTGTTATTTTTTTTAGTAGAGACGGGGGGTTTCACCGGTGTTGCCGGAGCGTGTTCGATTCCTGAACCGTGATCCACCCGCTCGGCCTCCAATAGTGCTTGGGTTAACAGGCTGTTGCACCGCGCTATCCGGCTGTTCTGGTTGGTAACTTCTACAGAGCAGCAAGGGAAAGTCAGAGAGATTGCTAATAACTCCCCGGGCAGAAAGCACTGACTTTTCCCCATGTGTCCTGAAGGCACACGCAGCCCTGTGAAACCATAAGCTCTTCCAGGGCTGGCCCACACCAGCGTTAACTCTGTATTACCAGTAGACAACACAGTAAGTGCTTGGCACCAAGAATGCACTAAACAAAGTGTTGGGAGGGACTGGAGTTTGTAAGAGAAACCCTGAGCTCCTAACCGCATGGGGGGAATAAATGGCTCCCTCCCTCTCTCAGAGTGAAACAAGAAGCCTCCTCCCTCTTCTCCAGTGCCCTGGTCACCATGCTGGAGGGTGATGACCCAGAATGCCTGGGTAGACTCTGCTCTGAGGTCCAACCTCCCTCCCTGCTGCCGAGCCAGATCCTGTGTAAGAGCTGGAGGCTGCTGGTTTAGGTCTGGCTTCCTGCCCGTAAGCTGCCTGGGGTGGCAGGTGTCTTACGGTCTACTGAGCTGGCAAGGGCAGAAGACATGCCTTGTGCAGCTTTGGGGCCCGGGGCTCAGAGCCCACGTCCACCACATAGATGCGAGAGGAGATGAGACTGGGCAGCACCAGCTTGGTGCGCGACTTGGTACTATCACTGAAGCAGCTGCTGCAGGTGTTCCATCCTGAGTGATGCAGCTCATCCTTCAGGTTGGGCATGGGCAGCCGGTGGATGACCTAGGATGCGGGGAGATGGGGTGCTCTTTCAGGCCACGCCTCTGTCTGCTTCTGTGGACCTATTTTGGTTTGGAAGCATGGCACAGGCTGGATTTCAGCACTCCCCTTGTCCCAGGTTGAGCCTGCACATCCATACCCAGGGAGGGCCAAGAAGGATGGAGCTGGGAAGGGGGGCCTCAGGGCCAGGGAGGAGGGCAGCTACACTCTTTTTTTTTTTTTTTTTTTGAGACGGAGTCTCGCTCTGTTGCCCAGGCTGGAGTGCAGTGGCCGGATCTCAGCTCACTGCAAGCTCCGCCTCCCGGGTTTACGCCATTCTCCTGCCTCAGCCTCCCGAGTAGCTGGGGCTACAGGCGCCCGCCACCTCGCCCGGCTAGTTTTTTGTATTTTTTAGTAGAGATGGGGTTTCACCGTGTTAGCCAGGAGGGTCTCGATCTCCTGACCTCGTGATCTGCCCGTCTCGGCCTCCCAAAGTGCTGGGATTACAGGCTTGAGCCACCGCGCCCGGCCAAGGCAGCTACACTCTTAAAGTAGCTGGTGTCCAAGCCCTGCCTTACCTGGCAATACTGGGGAGACTTGGGGTCAACATCCACAGTGGCCAGGTAATCTGGGGCCTCAGTGCCGGTGTTTCGGTAAATGCAGGGCAGGTAGACAATCTCTTCTCTGGGTCCTGCAGGGTAGAAAGCAGACAGCAGGGATGACAGGGTGGGAAGGAAAGGTAGGGGAAGTGCTGGGTGTGCCAGAGGGTGGGGGCTAAGTCTGAAGTCCCTCCACCCCTAGCTGTGGAATCAGTTGTAGGGCGCTGACTCTCAGACCATGGGCAATTACCTTTCATGGCCTCCAGAGGGGTGGAGTAGCCGGGTCCACAATTCCCACATTTTGCAGCTGTGGAAGCAATGGGGCACATTGGCTGGGCCACGCTCTGGAGGGTGAAGGCTCCCTCCCCACATCCTGCAGCATACATCCCAGTGGGCCACAGCAGTGCGGCTGGCCTAGGTCCCCAATCCAGCCTCATTGCTCTGGCCTGTCCTCTCTGCCCCCTCAGAGCCCTGATGAGGGTGAGGTTGTGCTGGGAAGAGCTGGAGACACATGACCTGAAGGTAGACAGACAGTCCAGCAGGGCCCAGGGAGGGCCGGAGGAGGGCTGATGCAGCTGGGGTCGTGTGGTATAGTGAATATGACACAGACTCGGAGCCCAATCCCAGCCCGCCACTGACTAGCCAGGGGAGCTTGGGCAAAGTACTGAAGCTCCTCGACCTCAATTTCTGCATCCTCTGTAAAATGGAGATGGTAAGAATTCCACAGTGGGCTTTTACAAGAAGTAAACACAAGAATGCAGTTGGTGTGCAGCTCTCTGCTTGTCTGGTCAAAGCTCAGGCACCCCTGGCTGTTCTTGGGGAGCCACTCTCAGGGAGAGAGCGTGGCGCCTGCTCAGTTCCCTTCACCAAGATGTTTCTATATCCGGGGGAGGCCAATTCCTGCTTTTCTCTCCCCTGGGTCCTGATCCCAGGCTGCTAGCCAAGGGTTGGATTACATAACCGAGAGTCTGGGGCTAATAGCAGCTGGAAGTCCTCAGGCCGGTTTCTACCCATGGGTGTGCCCCACTTCCTTTATCTGGAAAGTGAGGTGTTTGGCCCAACTCTGGAGAGCCCAGAGGCCTGCCCACCAGAGAGGTAGGGCACCCTCCCTATCTCTGAAGTCTGGCAAGAGGGGCCACGCTAATCTCCAGGATGGAAGTCAGCAGATGTGCAGCAGGGCTGGGACATCACAGCTGCCAGCACCCTGCTTCACTGTCCCCAGTCTGCACACCCCTCCCCCACCACCCCACTGCATTTCCCAGCTTAACCAAACTTTCTGAGGAAGGTGGGCAGAGGCACTGCTGGGAAGTGGGATCCTGGGCCCTGACTTGGCTCCATTCAGCAGAGGCTGGGGCCAGGGTGCCTTTCTATACCCTGTAATCCCAGCACTTTGGAAGGCTGAGGCAAACAGATTACCTAATGTCAGGAGTTTGAGACCAGCCTTGCCAACATGGCAAAACCCTGTCTCTATTAAAAATACAAAAATTAACTGGACGTGGTGGCGTACACCTGTAATCCCAGCTACTTGGGAGGCTGAGGCAGGAGAATCGCTTGAACCCGGGAGGCGGAGGCTGCAGTGAGCCGAGATCGCACCACTGCACTCCAGTCTGGGCTACAAGAGTGAAATTCTGACTCAAAAAAAAAAAAAAAAAAAAAAGTGAATTACTGTGTAAATATGGGAAGGGCTGTGCCAGAGGACAGGAGAATGCCAGAGAGTGCTTGATGCCCGGAAAGAGGGCTGGAGGTGGGGGCAGGGAGAGAGAGAGAGAGAGATCCAGTTCACAGGCGTTAAGGAGACTGCTTCTGCTACAGAACCTTGCTAAGTCGGGGCTTGGCACCAGATGCCAGGGGGTGGGGAAGGAAGTTGCTGGATACAGAAGGGAAAGGAGATTAAAAAACTCCAAGACATCAAGACAGAGATACAAAAACTACAAAGCCAGGGAGAAACAGAGGGAAGTAAAGGTGCAGAGGAGGAGCTGCCCACTCTGCAGCCTCTGCTCACCCCACACACCACACCCCAGCAACCCCAGCAACCCCAGCCCCAGCATTTCGCAGGGTCAGGCCCAGCATGCCACTGCAGCCCCAGGGAGCATCATTCCTCTTTCTGGGGAATACCCCCCATCTGACTTATCTCAAGCAAGATCTCAGAGCAGCTTTGGGTTTGGGATGGACCCACGGAAAGCTCAAGTGGGTTTTCCATGCCAGGCTGGCTGCTGGGCATTCTGCCAGCTGAGGAAGAGCCAGCCCCAAGTGGGGAAGGACCTCCCAACCAAACCCCAATTCCTTCTTAGCCTGGCACCCAGGAGCCCACGGATGGAGGAATAGCAGGGCCAAGGGGGATTTAGGGGTGGAGGAGGCATTGAAACAGGCCCCCAGTGAAAGAGCGTGGGGGTCTCTGATTTCCCTCCCAAAGAGCTTTGCTGTGTGGAGTAGCTAGAGAGTGATCTGGGCACAGAAAAGCTTGGACTCCCTACCTCCCTGGAGTGCAAAGTTGGCCCAGGGCTGAAATCAGGATCATCTCTTTTCTATGTGAGGGCCAGGGACCAAGTGGTGTTCTCTAAGAGCACCCCCATCTGATTTTCCCAGCTGCAGAAAGGCACCCTGGCCCCAGCCTCTGCTGAATGGAGCCAAGTCAGGGCCCAGGATCCCATTTCCCAGCAGTGCCTCTGCCCACCTTCCTCAGAAAGTTTGGCTAAGCTGGGAAATGCAGTGGGGTGGTGGGGGAGGGGTGTGCAGACTGGGGACAATGAAGCAGAGTCCACTGCTCCCTCCCCAGCTACCCCCTCAGGTTTTCTAGCATTTTCTGGGGGAGGGCCTTCCAAATTAGGGGCAGACAGAGCAGGCAATGTGTGATTGGAAGCCCCTCTCCTTACCCATGCTGCCAACTGGTACGCTTTGATCCTGGCAGGTTTGCTGTGCTGGTGTTAGAGGCCGCTGTTCCAGGGAAAGAGCAAAGGGAGGGAATTTATACAACAAACTGGGGGTGGGGCAGGGAAAGAGGAGGGCCCAGGCTGTAGCCCAGAGTGAACTACTCAGGGCAGCTGGCCAGGATACTCTCAAGTGGCCTAGGGCAACTGGTGTTTGAATTATGGGGTGTGCGTGTATGTGTTTAAGTGTGCATGTGTGGGAGCCTCTGCTTGCTTGCTTGCTTGCTTTCTTTCTTTCTTTCTTTCTTTCTTTCTTTCTTTCTTTCTTTCTTTCCTTCTTTCTTTCTTTCTTTCCTTCTTTCTTTCGTCCTTTATTTTGACAGGGTTTCACTCTTGCCCAGGCTGGAGTGCAGTGGCGCGATCTTGGCTCACTGCAGCCTCTGCCTCCTGGGTTCAAGCGATTCTCCTGCTTCATCCTCCCGAGTAACTGGGATTACGGGCACCCACCACCATGCCCAGCAATTTTGTATTTTTAGCAGAGAAGGGATTGCACCATGTTGGCCAGACTGGTCTCAAACTCCTGACCTCAGGTGATCCACCCATGTCAGCCTCCAAAAGTGCTGGGATTACAGATGTGAGCTGCCGATCCCGGCCAGCTCGTGCTCTTTAGTGAGTGTGTAGATCTGTGTGTCTGGGCATGTGTGTGTTCCTGTATACCTGTGTGTTGCTCGTGCATGTACCTGCATGAGTGTGTATCTGTGCCTGTGTGTGAATTTCCACCTGTGCGAATGTGCCTGTGAGTGTGCTTGTGTGTATTTGTGTGTGTGTAAGTGTGTGTGCGCCTCTGTGAGTATGTGCCTGCCAGAGTATCTACGCCTGTGTGGACATGTGCATAAGTGCCTGTGTATGTGTAGCATGTGGCTATGTGGCTGTGTGTGTGCTTGTGTAAGCCTGCACACATATGTGCTCCTGTGTCTCCAAATGCTCATCTTTGTATTTGGATCTGTCTCTTGGCATTTAGGGGCACCCAGGACTGTGGGCCCATCTGCTCCTACCTCCATGGCCAGGGTCATCTCTTCCCTAAGATTGCCCTCTTATTCCAGATGTTCATACTCTTTGGATAAAAGCTCTGGGGTGAAGTTTTTATTGGTTAGGAAAAAGAGTAAAGTCTGGGCTTGAGATTGCAAGTAGAATACAAGGTTTCCAAACCAGAGTGGAGGGAAGGGGAGCAAAATTGGGCCTTGGTGCATTGGGTGTCTGTCTTCCTGGCTCCCATCAGTGAGTGATCATGTGCCCATCAAGGAAGACTCCCTGTGGCTGCCCAGGGCAAGGGTCTTCTCTTGTTTTCTTTTCTTTTCTTTTTTTTTTTTTCTGAGACACAGTCTCACTCTGTCGCCCAGGCTGGAGTGCAGTGGCCGGATCTCAGCTCACTGCAAGCTCCGCCTCCCGGGTTCATGCCATTCTCCTGCCTCAGCCTCCCGAGTAGCTGGGACTACAGGCGCCCGCCACCTCGCCCGGCTAGTTTTTTTGTATTTTAGTAGAGACGGGGTTTCACCGTGTTAGCCAGGATGGTCTCGATCTCCTGACCTCGTGATCTGCCTGTCTCGGCCTCCCAAAGTGCTGGGATTACAGGCTTGAGCCACCGCGCCTGGCCAAGGGTCTTCTCTTATCCCCAGCGCCACTGAACCCCTCTTGGCTCCATCCTGCATCTATCATCCTCGCCATTGTGCCATCAGCCTGCCAGGCATCACAGAGAGCCTTGTGTGTACAGCTGCCCCACAGGGGAGGCCCCGAAGGCTGTGTCCTTATCTTTGCCTGCTTCCTCCTGTCCTGGCTACCTCCACTTACCCTGCCTTCACCCTTCCCTCTGGCCCTCCCCTCTTCCTCCTCCTGAGGTCTCTATCTCCTGCCTCTTATTCTCCAGCTTCTTGGCTTGGGGTAGTCCACCACCCAAGATCTGAAAGAGAAAGAAACCTTATCCCCACCTTCTCATAAAAAATTATTCAGTCATTAACTAAAAAAAAAAAAAAACACACACAAAGCTGTTATTTTGTTTGTTGTGGTCTGTCATTGACTACCTCTTTCATGCTCCTGAGCTCTGACTTGGCTGGTCTCTGCAGCTCCGCCATGACACCCCTCACCTCTGCCTGTGGATTTCTCCCTGAACTCTTGCTCTACTGTCAGCAAGGTGGTTGGGGAAGTTGTCCTAATCTGGGTTGCAGATGGAGGCAGTGAAGGTAGAGGGGTGATTCTCCTGCCTCAGCCTCCCGAGTAGCTGGGACTACAGGTGTCCACCACTACACCTGGCTCATTTTTGTATTTTTAGTAGAGACGGGGTTTCACCATGTTGGACAGGCTGGTCTCGAACTCCTGACCTCAGGTGATCCACCCACCTCAGCCTCGCAAAGTGCTAGGATTATAGGCCTGAGACACCGTGCCCAGCTGACCTGGCTAATTTTTATTTATTTTTTAATAGAGATGGGGGTCTCACTATGTTGCCCAGGCTGGTCTCAGACTCTTGGGCTCAAGTGATCTGCCTTGGTCTCCCAAAGTTAATTTTGGATTTTTAAAAAAATAGTAAGTACTGCTTTTGTAACTAAAAGCTCAAATAAATATATTAAAAGAAAAACTATAAGGAAGATGAAAGGAAGGATGGAAGGTCACATGCAGTGCAGGTGAGGGCTACAGTGAGGGCCCATGCTGGGGAGAAGGACTAGCCCCAGTCCCTTTTGAGCTACAGCTCTCCCACCCAGCTGCCCGTCCTTTCCTCTGGAAGACACGCATGTGTGTGGCCATTCATTCATTCATTCATTCTTGTAATCTACAAACCTTTCTGGAGCACCTCTTTTGAGCCAGATATAGTAGACAAAGTAGTGAACAGGGCAAAGTTGCTACCTTCATAGAGACGACTTTTTAGGGGGGATAACTGATAATCATGCAAATATACAAACAAATAAAATCACTTCAGATAAGTGCTATGAAGGAGTAGGGTAATGTAGGGGTTTAGACTGATGCAGCATTAGGTGGGGTAATGTAGGGGTTTAGACTGATGCAGCATTAGGTGGGGCTGCCTGGTATGCATGGGTACAGAATTCTATGCAAACAAACAGCATAAAAGAACTAAAACAAACCAAGAAGCACAAAGGTGTGCAAAATGCCTGTAAGGCATAAAGATAGCAGCCTGTGGAGGTCTGAGGCAGGACTGGCTGGACAGGTTGGGGTTTTCACCAGCTAAGTAGAGTTTCGGAGCCCTGTTCTGCTCATTTCTCCTTATATTAACAGACCAACTCCTCAGGGGTGTGTAGCAGATGTGAAGGGAGTAGCATTTAATGAGAACCTGCTACCAGAGGTGACTGGTGCCAGGCCGGGCCCTACACACTAGCAATTAGCTCAGGTTCTGCCCATGGCACACCTGGAGAGGTTAAATGCCTTTTTCTTTCTCTTTCTTTCTTTTTTTTTTGAGACAGTCTCGCTCTGTCGCCAGGCTGGAGTGCAGTGGCATGATCTCGGCTCACTGCAACCTCCGCCTCCCAGGTTCCAGCAATTCTCCTGCCTCAGCTTCCTGAGTAGCTGGGATTACAGGTGCACACCACCACACCCAGTTAATTTTTGTATTTTTTAGTAGAGATGGGGTTTCACCATATGGACAGGCTGGTCTCAAACTCCTGTCCTCGTGATCTGCCCGCCTTGGCCTCCCAAAGTGCTGGGATTACAGGCGTGAGCCACCACACCCAGCCTGTAAATGCCTTTTTCTTCGTCTTACATTCAGGAAACAGAGTTTTCCCAATTCACTCCGTTGCCCACACTTAATGCACTGTCTCTGAATGACAGTGAGTTCAAAGCCTGCTGCTCAGGATAATAACGGCTCAAAGAAGAGAAATAATTTTTTTTTTTTTTTTTTGGATGGGGTGTCGCTCTTTCAACCAGGCTGGAGTGAAGCGGCAACATCTCCGCTCACTGTCAGCTCCGCCTCCCGGGTTCACGCCATCCTCCTGCCCCAGCCTCTCCAGTAGCTGGGACTACAGGTGCCCGCCACCACGCCCAGCTACTTTTTCTTTCTTTTTTTTTTTTTTTGAGAAGGAGTCTCGCTCTGTCACCCAGGCTGGAGTGAAGTGGCCGGATCTCAGCTCACTGCAAGCTCCACCTCCCGGGTTCACGCCATTCTCCTGCCTCAGCCTCCCGGGTAGCTGGGACTACAGGCGCCGCCACGTCGCCCGGCTAGTTTTTTGTAGTTTTAGTAGAGACAGGGTTTCACCGTGTTAGCCAGGATGGTCTCGATCTCCTGACCTTGTGATCTGCCCGCCTCAGTCTCCCAAAGTGCTGGGATTACAGGCGTGAGCCACCACACCTGGCTGAAATAATTTTTTTTTTAAACGCCCTCTGCCAGGGCTGTCTATAAAAAGCATGATTTGAGAACCACTTAGAGGACTTTCTCCCCACCACCAATCCACTCAGAAATGTCCTCCCTTTGGCCTGCCTTCGATGCTTGAACCTTCACCAATAGCAGTTGATTTCTTTGTGTTACTACGAGATGACCTCTTCTCACCTCCTGGCTACAGTGAATGTCTCTGGAGTGGTAACACTTTAAGCTCCTAGTACTGCAGCACCACTCAGTTTTATCAGAAGCATGCCTCCCAGTGGGTAGTGCTGAAGAGTGGCTAGGGGCCTAATCATATCCAGGGAGATGCTAAGGTTGGGGACGGAAGGTGTTTAAAAAGCAAATGTTATCGTCTTGACTACTTTACCTCTATCACTTAAAGAGAAGGAAGAATAAACCAGTGAGGTGGCTCACACCTGTAACACTAGCACTTTGGGAGGCTGAGGCAGGTGGATGCCTTGAGCTCAGGAGTTCCAGACCAGCCTGGGCAACACAGTGAAACACTTTCTCTACAAAAATTACAAAAATGAGCCAGGTATGGTGGTGTGCACCTGTAGTCCCAGCTACTCGGGAGGCTGAGGTGGAGGATCACTTGAGCCTGGGAGGCAGAGCCTGCAGCAAGCTGATCGTGCCACTGCACTCCAGCCTGGGTGACAGAGGAAGCTCCATCTAAAAAAAAAAAAAAAAATTATAAGCCATTTTGTTTCAATTATGCCTCCTAGCCTCCCTCCACCCTGAATTTTTTGAAACATTGCTTTAATGTTTCAGAATATATCTCTTTAAAATAGGAATTCCGGGCCGGGCGCGGTGGCTCAAGCCTGTAATCCCAGCACTTTGGGAGCCCGAGACGGGCGGATCACGAGGTCAGGAGAAAAAGGAAAGGAAAGGAAAAAGAAGGGTCTGACTAGAACAGAAATTATGTATCTTGTTACACATTTAATGCACAAGAAGAAAAGAGGAGATGGGTTTGAAAACCAATTATGCAGACTAGAAGAGGTAGCAGCAACTTTGGTTACAAGGACACAGGTGACGCTTGCCATCACCAACCCCCGCTCTCCAACCTTTCTCCTGTGCCAAGCCTGGCTCCAGAAGAGCTGAGACAAGAGCCATAAAATGGCTTTCATGCAATAATCTCCACTTTTACAGAGGCCCACTTGGCTAGCACCCATTCATTTAAGAGTCCCGAGAAGAAAGAATTACATCAGTCTTAGTTAATGGCCCAAATTAAGCCATCAAAACCCCTAGTAAAGCTTCTATTTTGAACATGTTACAATACTTGAAATAAAATTTCCAAAGGAAAATAAAAGCCTTTCCATTCGGGGGTGGGAAGGATCGTTGGTCCCTGGGGTCATATCCCTGAGTCACAGTTTCTCTACTGAGGCTCAGGACGGGCAGAAACAAATCCCCTTCTTTGGGGAGCCCAGGCCTCCACTTTCTCACCTCAGCACCTGAATGCTGCCTGAGAAGAAGGTAGGGGATCCTTCTCCTAGCATCCCAGAAGGACAGGAGGCCGGAGACTTTGGGAGACATGGCCTCAGGTCTACATGGAATCGGGAGGAGGCCCGGGTAAGGGCTCCACTGCCCATCCTGCATCTGCTGTCTTTGCTGCAATATACCTACGTGGCTGGTTTCCTTTACAGTCTCCCCAGGGTCACGTCCATGTGCAGGAATGCTAAAAGTGCTATGGGATATGGGGGCCCCAGATTTCCTTTCTCATCTTTTCAAAAGGCTGCTCAGAAACCAAAGTTTAAAAAGACTTAAACTGAAAATAATAGCTGTTCCTAATATACAGTGATCTTTAACAAATCAACGGGAAAAAGATAAATTACACAAAGAAAAACATTCCAAGGATATGAAAATGCAATATAAATGGCTAATGACCATAAGAAAACATACCTGGTCTCATTAGCCATTAGAGAAATGCTGGTTAAGGCAACAAAAAGATATGATTTTCAAAAGTAAAAAGACTGATAATATTCAGGATCAGAAGGAGTGTGGGGAAAAGGGCCACTTGTTTATTCTACTGACAAGACTATAAAATGGTGGAACATTTTTAGAAGGAGATTTAGCAACATCTAGCAACATTTTAAATGGAAATCCACTTTTAGTGATCTACTTTATGGAAATCGATAAGTATATAAATGTATATATATAGGATGTTCATTGCAACAATGTTCATAATAGTGAAAGGTTGGAAACAACCAATAGGGGAATGGTGAATTATATTACGGGACATCCGTAGTACGAAACACCAAGCCCCTTAATGTGTAGTTTTCTATATACCAACACAGAAGGCTATCAAGAAATACGGTGGAGGGGTGGGGGAAACCAGAAAGTATAATCACATTTTTTTTTTTTTTTTTTTTTTTTTTTTTGAGACAGAGTCTCGCTCTGTCACCCAGGTTGGAGTGCAGTGGCTGGATCTCAGCTCATTGCAAGCTCCGCCTCCCGGGTTTACGCCATTCTCCTGCCTCAGCCTCCCAAGTAGCTGGGACTACAGGCGCCCGCCAACTCGCCCGGCTAGTTTTTTTTGTATTTTTTAGTAGAGACGGGGTTTCGCCGTGTTAGCTAGGTTGGTCTCGATCTCCTGACCTCGCGATCCACCCGTCTCGGCCTCCCAAAGTGCTGGGATTACAGGCTTGAGCCACCGCGCCCGGCCCCTTTTTCTTATCTGTAGATTCCTCATATTGATTTGCATAAGCTGGTGATATTAGGACACCATTTTCCACATGA
>NW_016806834.1:1002980-1012714 GCF_001698545.2 Rhinopithecus bieti | reverse complement strand
AAAAAAAAAAAAAAAAAAAGAAATTCAAACTTGTAAATAAGGAAAGGGGAAATGTAGAGGACTACGTGCTCACAAACAAGACATTCCCGATAAGTCCTGCTCTTGCAAACAAAGCAGGGCGTTCCTTCCCTGCAAACTGGGAGGACAAAGGAGCCAGCTGCAAACGGCAGACCCTGGGGGCTTGTTTATGTGTAAACATCTTGAAAATCCAGAAAGTCAGGGAAAGGTCAGAAAAACAACAATGTGTCTTGTGACGTGGTAACATTCCACAAACGACTGTATAAAATAAAGCAGAGCGTGCGGCTCGGGGCGGCTGCCGTGTTTGTCTTGTCTTGTGTTGTCTTGTGTGTTCATTCCTTTGTTTAGGTAACACGCGGACCCCAACAGTAAAGAAAAGAATCTGTAGGCCGGGCGCGGTGACTCAAGCCTGTAATCCCAGCACTTTGGGAGGCCGAGACGGGCTGATCACGAGGTCAGGAGATCGAGATCATCCTGGCTAATACGGTGAAACCCTGTCTCTACTTAAAAATACAAAAAACTAGCCGGGTGACCAGGTGGGCGCCTGTAGTCCCAGCTACTCGGGAGGCTGAGGCAGGAGAATGGCGTAAACCCGGGAGGCGGAGCTTGCAGTGAGCTGAGACCGGGCCACTGCACTCCAGCCTGGGTGGCAGAGCAAGACTCCGTCTCAAAAAAAAAAAAGAATCTGTAGAGATAAAACTTCCCTTATCATGCCACATGTGCTAACAGTGGTTACCTCAAGAATTGGATCACAGGGAACAATTTTTATTTTTCACATATGTGTCAAATATATATTTTTAAAATTTTTTATTGTTTGGAATACATGTATAAACAATTGAAACAGTGAAAGAATACAGTAGCATAAAAAAATTGCATTTAGACTTGGGTCCCATCCCCAAGATACTTTATAATATGTATATATATAAAAGTTTCCAAAATCTGAAAAAAATCTGAATTCTGAAACACTTCTGGTCTCAAGCATTTTGGATAAGGGATACCCAACCTGTAATAATAAAAAATAACAACAGCTATCATTTATTAAATATGTGGTACTGTTCAAAGCACTTAGGGATAAAGAAAGATAAATGAAACACATCCACCGCATATAAAAGTTTTCCGTGTGCCGGATACTTCTCTGAGCTCTTTGCATGTTCTGCCTTTACTTACACAGGGTTTACAACATCCCTATGAAGTGGGTATTTTCATTATGCCCAATTTACAGATAAGGCAGTTACAGCATAGAAAGAGGAAGTAACTCATGCAAAGTTACACAGCTAGTGAGTGGCAGAGCCCAGGATCTGAAGCTAGGCAGTAGCTTCAAGCTCTGGCCTGGGACCTCTATGCACAGAAGTTCGCAGCCCTTTCAGATAGAATGCTTTTGTGTTTTGTTGCTTGGGTGGCTGGCCAGCACATTCAGCCCTTTCTATATTGGTTGGGAGGCAAAAGGCCAGATACTCACCTTCCTAGGCTTCAGGCCTCCTTGCTGCTAGGAGCAAGCATGTGACTTGGTCTTGGACACAGCCAGGTGTGCCCACCGGGGACTCTGACACAAAGAAGTAGGGAATGGGTTCTGGTTGCTGCAGGGAAGGCTGGTGTGCGGGTGGGTCACCATGCTGCAGAAGCTCCCAGGGTCCGGTGCATGTCGTGGTGCCATGGCAGCACATAGAATTTGAGGGGCAGAGGCAGTGTCCTTTCTGTGGGATCTAGGACAAGAAAGGGCTCTCTGGCTGCAACCACTTCTGCCACTGGGGCCTTATGATCAAGCAGATCCAGTGATGCTTGGTGAGTTGGGGTGATCCATGGGATGAGGCAGGCAAGAGCCAGAAGGAGAGTCCCCAGGGTGACCCCAAAGGATTGAGCCCAGCCCATTTCAGCAAAGAACAGTTTTCTTGAAAAACAGCCTCTTCTGAGCTTCTGGGTCTCAAGAGAAAGCGAACATGAGAGGATGGGACAGCAGGTGGCCTTTGACTCAAGCCTCCTTATCTGACCCACCTAGCCCAGGAACAAGGCCAGGAGCTCCTCATCCTCAAGTAGAACTGGGCTTAGCCTGAAAGGAACCCTGAGAGTGAAGCTGCCAACAGCAGAGAGAAGCTGCGGAGTCACCTGGCTAACCCTGTCTTGCCAATACCTTCTCCCCTCAGTCTGCCCCAAGAGCTTCAGAAGTTATACATGAAGGCTACGGAGAAGAAAAACATTCTAGGCTGGGTTACAGGTGTCTGGCTCTCCACTATATACCATCACCAGCCAGAAGTGGTCTATTATTAAGAGATTAACAACACAACAAGAATTTTAGAACCAGACTCTGTGTGAATCCCACTTCTACCAGTTACTAGCTTTATGAATCTGGGCAAATAATTTAACCTCGCTGTACCTCAGTTTCCTCATCTCTAAAAGACAGAAAACGAAATATCTACTCCCTTCATAGGGTGTTTTGAAAATTGCATGATGATATACATAAAGCTCTTAGACAAGCACCCAGAACCTAACATATGCTGTGTTATTGTTGTTGCAGCAATACAGCCCTCTGAGAAAGTTCTAGAGATCTGTTGAACAACAATGTGAAGCACCTAACACTACCGAGCTACACATTTAAAAATGGTTACGATGATAACTTCAATGTTTTGTGTTGTTTTGTTTTGTTTTGGTTTTTGAGTTTCGCTTTTGCTGCCCAGGCTGGGGTGCAATGGCTTGATCTTGGCTCACTGCAACCTCCGCCTCCCGGGTTCAAGTGATTCTCCTGCGTCAGCCTCCCAAGTAGCTGGGATTACAGGCTCATGCCACCACGCCTGGCTAATTTTTTGTATTTTTAGTAAAGATGGGGTCTCACCATGTTGGCCAGATGGTTCTTGGACTCCTGACCTCAGGTGATCCACCCGCCTCAGCCTCCCAAAGTGCTGGGATTACAGGCATGAGCCACTGTGCCTGGCTGAAAATGGAAGTTTTTAAACATAGAATTTTCTAATTACGTTTTTCACTTTCAGGCGGCTGTGGTGGCTCACTCCTGTAATTCCGGTGTTTTGGGATGCCAAGGTCAGTTGCGATCAGGAGTTTGAGACCAGCCTAGGCAACATAGAGAGACCCCCATCTCTTAAAAAAAAAAAAAATCAGCCAGGCATGGTGGGGCACACCTGTAGTCCTAGCTATTTGGGAGGCTGATGCAGGGGATTCCTTGAGCTCAGGAGTTTGAGGTTACAGTGAGCTGACGGTGCCGCTGCACGTCAGCCTGGGTGACAGAGCAAGACCCTGTCTCTGGAAAAAGAAAGGAAAGAAAATGAGTGGTCTTTTTATTAAATTGCAGATAATTAGAAATGCCTCTTTATTTAAAAAAAATAAAATAAAGCCGTTTTGAAAGACGGCCTTAGAAGTTACTGTCATTGCATTGGCCACGTTGCCTTGGAGGAGACACAGTCTGAGGGTCTGCCCTGACTCATGAGCAGGGCCGATGCTTTGCTGGGTAGACAGACTTGGATAGAACAAAATCAAAAGGCTAGTGAAAGGGGGTTTGGGAAGAAGGCCTGTGAATGGACCTCACAGGAAGAGCCCAGAATGCAAGAATATTTGTGTCTAGCGCGGCCATTCAACCAGCAGGCCCTCTCCCTGGAGGGTGCTCGTGACGATGGAGGGTGAGGCGAGCCTGTTCTGTGGATGTCATTGTTTTCTTACTAGGTAGTCCGTGAACAAAGAGGTCGTGGTGGCGAGAGCAGAGGCTGCACATGGCCTTGCCAGCATGGACCTCCTCTTTCTGAGTCAGACTCAGTTGGAGCCACTGCTAAAGACACAGAAGCCACCACAACAGTCCACCACCTGGGGAAGGGTTGTTTCCGCTACTCTCTGCCAACAAACAGGGAGCAGCAATGCATTCTCTTTCGAAGGCAGTTTCATATTTCTAGGTTTGGATTTGCTTTCTCTGGCCCGATACTGCCACCATCACCATCTACAGACATCCTGGGTGTCTCATACACCATCACAGTGCCCCACACTGAGTTACCACTTCTGACAAAGGGTCTCACTGTACAGTGAAAGATGGGTAATGATACCCAGCGTGTGAAGAGTCCTGCAGGTGTTAACCCATCTTCACAGCAAACACACAGAGCTAGGCACTATTATCAGCTCCATTCTACAGATAAGGAAACTAAGTCACAGAGAAGTTTCATAAATTGCCTGAAGTCAATTGTGAGTAGTGAGGCCCGTATTTGAACCCAGATACTATGGCTCAGAGTCCATGCTGTGAACCCGTGGGAGTCATGGATCTTACCAAGTACCTCGTCCCTCAGAAGCAGCTGACCTTAGGGAAGACTCAGTTATGGCAAAACCTTCTGAGGTTGGAGTGCTGGCCACAGAATGCAGTTTATGCCCTGAACCTGCAACCATTCTGCAGCAGCATTTCTCTCTCAGCCGGAATTCATGGTGGGCCCGGGAGCAGAGCGGTGGAAGTGGAAGTGAGGCCTCTCGCAACTGCACCTCATGACTCATTCACAACATTTTCACGTGCAGTCCCATGACGCCGAGCTCTGCTAGGTGGGAGGTTTGATGCCCCACAGATATTTGCTTCCACAAAAATAAGCATTGAACTGGAACCTGAGACAGCTACCTTGCTCTTCTGGGCTCCTTATGCCACCGAGTGAACAGGCAGACAAGGAGGAGAAGATGTGAGCTGTGGTGATCAATCTTGACATCTTGATGATTTACAGGAAAAAGAGTTGCTGTTACACAGCAGGGCCAGGGAGGAGGGTGGGTGGAACCCTGAGCAGCCCCCAGGAATATCTTGTACCACCATGTCCAGTGGTTAAGGTTAACAGAAGATGAAAGCATGAGATAACCAATACTTCAGGTCCTCTAGGAGCGAAGGTTTAGGTCACTCCATGAGGAAAGAATCCCAACCATTTTCAGTCCTGGCTGTGTTAACACAGTGGTTAAGAGGTTGCGCTCTGGTCCCAGACTGGCTGGGGTTCAAATCTGTGTGCTAACTCTGCTGGCTGTGTGCCTTTCTTTACGTTAGTTTGCACATCTATAAAATCGAGATGATAATAATTAATATCTCAAATGGTAATTTTGAGAATTAAATGAGTTAATACTTCTAAAGCACTTAGAACAAGTTCTGGCATGTAATAAACACTCTATAAATGTCACCTATTATTAAGTCAAAGGAATCAGAAGCAAAAGGGAAAAGTCATAAATACCAGCTATAGCCTCAGGATCAGTTGGGAAAATGAGACTAGGACACACAAAACCCTGTACAGAAATGCTTATGCCAGTTTTATTTGTAATAGCCAAAACTGGAAAGAAAAACCTCAGATACCCTTCAATGTGTGAATGATTAAATGAACTGTTAAGTCCAGGCCATGGTGTATTACTCACCAATAAAAATGAATGAATGATTGATACACGCAGTGACCTGGCTGAATTGTCAGAGAAGCATGCTGAGTGAAGAAAGTTAATCAAGAGGTTTCATACTGTATGATTCCATCTAAAGAACTTTTTTTTTTTTGAGACAGTCTTCCTTTGTTGTCCAGCCTGGAGTGCAGTGGCATGATCATGGGTCACTGCAGCTTCAACCTCCAGGGCTCAAGGGATCTTCCCGCCTCAGCCTTTCAAGTAGCTGGGACCACAGGTGAGTGCCACCACACCCAGTTAATGTTTAAAAAAATTTTTTTTTGTAGAGATGGTGGCTGGGCATGGTGGTTCACACCTGTAATCCCAGCACTTTGGGAGGCTGAAGCGGCACATAACATAAGGTCAGGAGTTCGAGACCAGCCTGGCCAACATGGTGAAACCCCATCTCTACTAAAAATACAAAGATTAGCTGGGCATGGTGATGCATGCCTGTAATCCCAGCTACTCAGGAGGCTGAGGCAGGATAATTGCTTGAACCTAGGAGTTGGAGGTTGCATTGAGTGGAGATTACTCCACTGCACTCCAGTCTGAGTGACAGAGTGAGACTCCAGTCTGAGTGACAGAGTGTCTCATAAAAAAATTTTTTTTTGGTAGAGTTGGGTTTTTGCCATGTTGCCCAAGCTGGTCTCAAACTTCTGGGCTCAAGTGATCCTCCTACTTCAGCCTCCCAAAGTGCTGGGGTTACATACGTGAGCCACCACACCCAGCCTATAGAACACGGGTCCCTAACCCTTGGGCTGCAGACTACTACTGGCCGTGGCCTGTTAGGAACCAGACTGCATAGCAGGAGGTGAGCCACAGGCAAGCTTTATAACCTGAGCTTTGCCTCCTGTCAGATCAACTGCCACATGAGATTCTCATAGGAACGCAAACCGTATTGTGAACTGTGCATGCAAGGGATCTTTGTTGTGCACTCCTTATGAAAATCTAATGCCTGATGATCAGAGGTGGAACAGTTTCATCCCAAAACCATACCCCACCCCCCACATCCGTGAAAACATTGTCTTCCATGAAACCCATCCCTGGTGCCAAAAAGGTTGGGGACGATTGCTATAGAACATTTTTGAAATGATAATATTATAAAGATGAAGAACAGACAGTGGTTGCCAGGAGTTAAGGGAGTGTGGGGTTGGGAAGGAAGTGCATGTGGCTGTAAAAGGGATCCTTGTGATGATGGAAATGTTCTATAGCTTGACTGTGCCAATGTCAACATCCTGGTTGTGATAAAGTACTATAGTTCTGCAAGACATTATCAGTTGAGAGAAACTGTGTAAAGGGCAATCTTTCTGTTATTTCTTACAACTTCATGGGAACCTGTAATTATCTCAAAATACAAAGTTTAATTAAAAAAATGATAATATTTATTTATTTATTTATTTATTTATTTTCCTCTCGAGAGGAAGTCTCGCTCTGTCGCCCAGGCTGATCTCAGCCTGGGCATGATCTAGGCTCACTGCAACCTCCGCGTCAGGGTTCAAGCAATTCTCCTGGCTCAACCTCCCAAGTAGCTTGGATTACAAGTGCCTGCCACCATGCCTGGTTAATTTTTTTTGTATTTTTGGTAGACACGGGGTTTCATCATGTTGGCCAGGCTGGTCTCAAACTCCTAAGCTCAGGTGATCTACCCACCTTGGCTTCCCAAAGTGCTGGGATTACAGGCATGGCCCACCTCACCCAGCCGAGAACAGGAATTTCTACTTATATTTCCTTCCTTACTGTGTTGTGTGTGTTTGTATGTGTGTGTGTTTAATTTGTAGCATTTGCCAGTTTCTGTGGTGTAAATACTAAGTAAGCTAACATTGTGATATCACAAAAAATGGAATTGGAAAGGCACAAGCAAGATTAACAGGCCAGGGTGCGGTGGCTCAAGCCTGTAATCCGAGCACTTTGGGAGGCCGAGACGGGCGGATCACAAGGTCAGGAGATCGAGACCATCCTGGCTAACCCGGTGAAACCCCGTCTCTACTAAAAAATACAAAAAACTAGCCGGGCGAGGTGGCGGGCGCCTATAGTCCCAGCTACTCGGGAGGCTGAGGCAGGAGAATGGTGTGAACCCGAAAGGCGGAGCTTGCAGTGAGCTGAGATCCAGCCACCGCACTCCAGTTTGGGTGACAGAGCGAGCCTCCGTCTCAAAAAAAAAAAAAAAAAAAAAAAAAAAGATTAACAAGCCAGTTTAGACCAACACAACTTTTCTGCCCTATTAGTTGGGCACAAGTTAGAAAGGTTGATAGTATCTCCTGTTGGAAAGGTGAGAGAGAAGGGCCCTCATGCATTATTAGTGGTATATGCATTGAAGTGCCCCTTATTTGAGGGCAATGCTGTTCATAACTTTAAAAATATGAGATGTCATACTTTTTGACTGAAAATTCAACTCTTGTAGGATTCCATTTTATAGAACTACTTAGGTGCATAAATATACAAAAATAACTGTCATTGCAGCATTATTTGTAACAGTGGAAACAGAAGACTTTTCATTAATAAGAGAATGATTAGGCCAGGTCCAGTGGCTCACACCTGTAATCCCAACATTTTGGGAATCCAAGGCAGGAGGATTGCTTTAGCCCAGGAGTTGGAGACCAGTGTGGACAACATAACAAGACCTTGTCTCTATTTAAAAAAAAAGAATATTAGTCTGGCGTGGTGGCACACCTGTACTCCCAGCTACTTGGGAGGCTGGGGCAAGGAGGATCGCTTGAACCCAGGAGGTTGAGGCTGCGGTGAGCTGTGATCACACCACTGCACACCAGCCTGGGTGACAGAGCAAAACTCTCAAAAAAAAAAAAAAAAAAAAAAAAAACACTTGGGGGGGTGGGGGGAGGGCGGATTGCCTGAGCTCAGGAATTTGAGACCAGCCTGGGAAAAATGGTGAGACCCCATGTCTGCAAAAGATACAAAAATTAGCTGGGTGGTGGGCACCTGCAGTCCCAGCGACTGGGGAGGCTGAAGTGGGAGGATGGCTTGAGCCTCTGGGAGTTGGAGATTGCAGTAAGCCGTGATCTACCACTGCACTGCAGCATGGCCAACAGAGCCAGACCCTGTCTCAAATATAAAATAAAATAGGCCAGGAGCAGTGGCTCACGCCTGTAATCCCACCGCTTTAGGAGGCCGAGGCATGCGGATCACCTGAGTCAGGAGTTTGAGACCAGCCTGACCAACATAAAGAAACCCCGTCTCTACTAAAAAATACAAAATTAGCTGAGCATGGTGGCGCATGCCTGTAATCCCAGATACTTGGGAGGCTGAGGCAGGAGAATTGCTTGAACTTTTGAGGCGAAGGTTGCAATGAGCCGAGATCACGCCACTGCATTCCAGCCTGGGCAACGAGAGCAAAACTGCATCTCAAATATAAATAAATTAATTAATTAATTAAATAAAATAAAAATTAGCCAGGCGTGGTGATGCGTGCTTGTGGTCTCAGCTACTCGGTAGGCTGAGGCAGGAGGATCACTTCAGCCCAGCAGGTTGAGGCTGCAGTCAGCCACGGATTGCACCACTACACTCCAGCCTGGGTGACAGAGTGAGACCCTGTCTTAAAAAAAAAAAAAAAAAAAAGGTTAAATAGTTCATAATATATCTGTACTGTGGAATATCGTGAAGCAATTACAAGTTAAGTAGACTATACAGGAAAGGAGGGCCAAGACATTTGAGAGCAAAAAGCAGGCTGCTAAACTGTATATAACATGATTCCATTCCAAAAAATAAAACAATTCTGTTTGCATGTGGATAAAAACAGTCTAGAAAGACACAACAAGATATAAATGAAGGTTACTTGGGAAAAGAGTGAAGTTGGGTAATGTTTACTTTGTATATTTATTTATTTGAGAAAATTTTGCTCTTGTTGCCCACACTGGAGTGCAATGGTGTTAGCTCATTGCAACTTCCAACTCCTAGGTTCAAGCGATTCTCCTGCCTCAGCCTACCGAGTAGCTGGGATTACAGTCACCTGCCACCATGCCCAGCTAATTTTTGTATTTTTAGTAGAGACAGGATTTCACCATGTTGGCCAGGCTGGTCTCGAACTCCTGATCTCAGGTGATCTGCCTGCCTTGGCCTCCCAAAGTACTGGAATTACAGGCATGAGCCACCACTCCAAGCTTATTATTACTATTATTATTATTATTATTTTGAGACAAAGTCTCGCTGTGTAGCCCAGGCTGGAGTG
The DNA here is from genome assembly GCF_001698545.2 of Rhinopithecus bieti. NCBI lineage: Eukaryota > Metazoa > Chordata > Mammalia > Primates > Cercopithecidae > Rhinopithecus > Rhinopithecus bieti. The sequence goes on along the minus strand of NW_016806834.1, from coordinate 1,003,140 downwards.
CAGTGGTGCAATCTCGGCTCACTGCAACCTCCACCTTTTGGGTTCAAGCAATTCTCCTGCCTCAGGTTCCCAAGTAGCTGGGACTACAGGCACCTGCCACCACGCCTGGCTAATTTTTTTTGTTTTTTGATTTTTTTGATTTTTTTTTTTTTTTTTTTTT
>NW_016806834.1:998409-1002431 GCF_001698545.2 Rhinopithecus bieti | reverse complement strand
GTTTTTGTATTTTTAGTAGAGATGGGGTTTCACCGTGTTAGCCAGGATGGTCTCGATCTCCTGACCTCGTGATCCGCCCGTCTCGGCCTCCCAAAATGGGATTACAGGCTTGAGCCACCACGCCCGGCCTTTTTTGGATTTTTAGTAGAGATGGGGTTTCACTATGTTGGCCAGGGTGGTCTTGAACTCCTGACCTCGTGATCTGTCCACTTCAGGCTCCCAAAGTACTGGGATTACAGTCATGAGCTACTGCGCCTGGCTGTACCTATCCTTCTTGGGAAGGCTTTCCAGGTATTTGAAGGGACTTGGGTGTTGTCATCTAAGCTGTCTCTACATTAGGCAGCACCCCAAGCCCAGTAATGCTGTGGTCCCTGCAGCCTCATAGAGGACCACCTTGGTGGTCTTGAATAAGAGCCAAAAGAATTCTCTGGACTACCAGGTAGCAATTCCTATTCTCTCCTTGTACTTTCTTCCAAACAAAGTCTTTCTCAAAGTCTCAAAGCCATATGTAGTGGCATAATGATCTTGCCTGTGAATAACCACTGCTCTCCAGCTTGGGCAACATAGTGAGAATTCATCTGTCAAAAAAAAAATTACAGTAATGCTAAAATCTAAAATCGTATTATAACCTCTCCCAACCCACCATTTCCCTCTCCAGGGACCAACTTACTCCCTTCCTCCCCTTTCCCCAGGAAAGCCTACTTCCTGCTTTAATTCCATTATAATTGGCAGATTTCATATTTATTTATTTAGAGACTGAGTCTCACTCTGTCACCCAGGCTGGAGTGCAGTGGCACGATCTCTGTTCACTGCAAGCTCCGCCTCCCAGGTTCACACCATTCTCCTGCCTCAGCCTCCCGAGTAGCTGGGACTACAGGCGCCCGCCACCTCGCCCGGCTAATTTTTTGTATTTTTAGTAGAGATGGGGTTTCACCGTGTTGGCCAGGATGGTTTCAATCTCCTGACCTTGTGATCCACCAGCCTTGGCCTCCCAAAGTGCTGGGATTACAGGCATGAGCCACTGCGCCTAGCCACTTTCGTTTGCTGGAAAATGTTTCAGAAGTTCCTTCGTTTTTTCCCAGAGTGTCATTATAAGTAAGACTATACAAAACTCATTTTCAACTGCCACCATGAGCCAATTTTACACATATGCTTGTGCGCACACGCACACACACACACACATGCACATACACATCCTTAGTGTTGTTTTGTGTGTTTAAATTAGCACAAATGGTACCATATCATATATGTCATTCTGTGGTTTATCTGGTTCACTCAACAATGTGTTTGATATATTAGGCTCTTTCCTTTAAGTTACCTTGTAGTACTCTTTTGTAATAATATACTGCATTTTATCTACTCCCCCCATTGATGAGCATTTAGACTGTTTCTATTTTTTTGCTATTACAAACAATGCTCTGATGAAAATTCTTGAATCTATTTCCTAACGTGTACATGTGAGTGTCTCTATGTTATAGGTTTATTGGGTGATTTAGCATGTATAGTTTTCAGTTTTATTAGGTGCTATCAAGTTGTTTTCCTTTTCTTTTCTTTTCTTTTTTTTTTTTTTTTTTGAGACAAGTTTCACTCTTGTTGCCCAGGCTGGAGTGCAATGGCACAATCTCGGCTCACTGCAACCTCCGCCTCCCAGGTTCAAGTGATTCTTCTGCCTCAGCCTCCTAAGTAGCTGGGATTACAGGGACCCACCATCAAGCCCGGCTAATTTTTGTATTTTTAGTAGAAACGAGATTTCATCATGTTGGCCAGGCTGGTTTTGAACTCCTGACCTCAGGCGATCCGCCTGCCTTGGCCTCCCAAAGTGCTGAGATTATAGGCATGAGCCAGTGCGCAAGGCCTTAAACATTGCTTCAAACCTCAGTGACCTTTGCCTAGAGGTGTAAAGCTTGACTCTAATCTACCCTGACTAAAGGACAATGACTCTGGAGCATAATCTTGGCAGGAAGCATGTTAGAACTGCCCTTCTAATTGTGCGTCTCTGATTTTGTTTGATTTAGCACAGATTAGGGAGAAATCTGAATATCCATCATCAGACAGGTTCACTGGTCAGAGAAAGGTGTGGAGGTTGAGCACAAAATTTCCTCTCCCTACTCCAGAACTTGGGAGTTACACAGTTCAGTGAACCCTTGAAGGTGGAATATCAGAGGAACAGAGGGCACAGAACTGGATGTGTAAACTGTTGATCTTCTGGGCATTCCTGGTTGTGAGCTTTCCCAGTATGACAGGTGCTCAGCACGGGGTGGGCCAGGCCTAGTGGTTCAGGGGAATAACGTGTTCTGAACGTGTCTTTATTCTTTTCAACTTTATTATTTTTATTTATTTATTTTTTATTTTGAGACGGAGTTTCACTCTGTTGCCAGATTGGAGTGCAGTGGCATGATCTCTGCTCACTGCAACCTCCACCTCTTGGGTTCCAGCGATTCTCCTGCCTCAGCCTCCTGAGTTGCTGGGATTACAAGCGCCCACCACCATGCCCGCTAATTTTTGTATTTTTAATAGAGACGTGTTTGCACCATGTTGGCCAGGATGGTCTCGATCTTTTGACCTCGTGATATGCCCTCCTTGGCCTCCCAAAGTGCTGGGATTAGAGGTGTGAGTCACCACGTCTGGCCTTATTTTTATTCCTTATTTTTGAGACAGTCTCGCTCTGCCACCCAGGCTGGAATGCAATGGCACCATCATGGCTCATTGCAGCCTCGACATCCTGAGTGCAGGCCATCCTCTCACCTCAGCCTCCTGAGTAGCTGGGACTACAGGCACACACCACCAGGTCTGGCTAATTTAAAATTTTTTTTGTAGAGATAGGGTCCCATTATGTTGGCCTTGAACTTGAACTGCTGGGATCAAGTGAACTGCCAGCCTTGGCCTCAGAAAGTGCTGGGATTATAGGGGTGATTCTATCAGAAAGTGCTGTGCCTGACCTTATTTTAAACAATGTCACCAAAGGGCTGAGGAAGGAATGAGGACTAGATGAACTAAAATTTCAGAGAGGAGAGAATTTTTCTGAGGTGAGTTGAGTATATGTTTAGGATTGAGTTTAACCTAGACAGAATGCCTCTCCTTGGGAAGACCACCAAAAGTTTCTGGTGGTCATGCAAAGCAACTTGGAAACTTAGGGGGCCTCTAACTATGGCCAGTTTTACCTGTGGAATATTTGCTGAACACTGGGAATGTGCAGGAGCCTGGAGAGTCAGGCTAAAAACTCCTAAAAGGCAGACTGAATCTCCTATGGTCTGTAATTACTGATTTTAAAAAGTAGATCTGCTGAGGCAGAGCAAGGAGAAGAGCCTCAATTACTCAATTGGTCTTCTCCTCCTCAAGATATTTGCCAGATTTTGAGTCTGCATGAAGTAGAAGCCTGGAGACCTAGCTCAATATCATTCCGTATTTCAGGGCAGAGAGGATGAATACCTGTCCAGTTTTCAATCAAAGGTTGTGAGAGGCCGGGTGCAGTAGCTCACACCTCTAATCCCAGCACTTCGGGAGGCTGAGGTGGATGGATGGCATGAGTTCAGGAGTTCGAAACCAGCCTGGGCCACATAGTAAGACCCCCACCTCTTAAAAAAAAAAAAAAAAAAGAAAAAGAAATAAAAATTAGCCAGGCATGGTGGCACGCACCTGTGGTCCCAGCTACTCGGGAGGCTGAGGTGGGAGGATCACCTGAGCCCAGGAGGTAGAGGTTTCAGTGAGCCATGATTGCACCACTGCACTCTAGTCTGGGTAACAGAGCAAAACAACAATAAAAGGTTGTGAGAAGGGGGGTGAATCAGGCTGAAACAGCAACCCAGTCCTGACACAGTCTAATCCCAGATTGAATTGAAGTGATCAAATCCTTACTCTATCTGCCTAATAGAAAAAAGGGAAAACTCTCTCTAGTAGAAGATAATATGATATGACTCCTCTACATTTACTCATAATTTCTGGCAAACAATACAAAATTGTAAAACTTGTAAAGAGAAAAGTAAACGTGACCAAACGTGACCAAAAAAAAAAAAAAAAAAAAA
>NW_016806834.1:974809-995926 GCF_001698545.2 Rhinopithecus bieti | reverse complement strand
AAAAAAAAAAAAAAAAAAAAAAAAAAGACAGACCAATAGAATAGAATAGAGAGCCCAGAAATAAACATTCACATAATGATCAAATGAGTTTTGGGCTTTTTTTTTGAGATAGGGTCTCACTCTGTTGCCCAGGCTGGAGCGCAGTGGTGCAATCATAGCTTATCGTGGCCTTGAACTCCTGGGCTCATGCAATCCTCCTGCCTCAGCCTCCCAAGTAGCTGGGACTATAGGCACATGCCACCATACCTGGCTAATTTTTAATGTTTTTGTAGATATAGGATCTCAGTATATTGCCCAGGCTGGTCTTGAACTCTTGAGCCCAAGAAATCCTCCTACCTTGGCCTCCCAAAGTGCTGGAAATACAGATGTGAGCCACCACACCCAGCCTCAAATGAGTTTTGGCAAGGGTGCCAAGACCATTCAATGAGGAAAGTAGAGTCTTTTCAACAAACAGTAGTGGGAAAACTGGGTATCCATGTGCAAAAGAATGAAGTTACAGCAATACAAACATTAATTCGAAATGAATCAAAGATTTAAAGTAAGAGCTAAAACTGAACTCTTAGAACAGGGGAAAAGCTTCATGACATTGCATTTGGCAATGATTTCTGGAAATGACACCAAAGTCAGGACAAGAAAAGAAAATAAATAGGACTACATCAAAATTAAAAGCTTTTGTGCATCAAAGGACACTTTGCAAGACAGACTCAGTTCCTGCCTTTATGGAACTTTTAGCTTAGTAAGGCAGACAGTCTTCCAAGTTATGACGAATGCTATGAGAGGTGTTACAGAATTGAATTACAGAGGATATAAAACTTCAAAAATCCTCAGGGGATCCTCAAGGCAGACCCATATACTAGCGCAGCCATGGATACATTGGATATGTTTTCTTTCTCATCTTTCTGTTCTAGTCCCTTGGGACAGACCTTGAGTAAGTCAAGAAAGAATCCTTAACTGTATTGGAGTTGAAGGTTCAAATCCCATTCTCTTAAGAAGTGGAGTAGCGGGCTGAGCGCGTTGGCTCATGCCTGTGATCCCAGCACTTTGGGACCTGAGGTGGGCAGACCACCTGAAGTCAGGAGTTTGAGACCAGCTTGGCCAACATGGTGAAACTCCATCTCTACCAAAAATACAAAAATTAGCCAGACATGGTAGTGGGCGCCTATAATCCCCGCTACTCAGGAGGCGGAGGGAGGAGAATTGCTTGAACCTGGGCAGTGGAGGTTGCAGTGAGCCAAGATGTCTTGTGTCTTGTTCTCACCTTTCGAATATTGCATCATCAGTAGTTAGCAGTTTGCTTTCTCTGACATCCTACTCTCAGGCTGGATGGCTCTGGATCCTCTCATTTAAATAAGTATTTTATATATAGATAAAATATATAGCTATATTACCCCACTGGTAACATAGCTTCTAAAAGCTCAGGGTCACATCCCTGAGGTGACCCTTTCCCGCCTTAAAGTGTCTGCCTGAGAAAACTCAAAGTTGCCAAAATAAGGGCAGCTTCCTTCCTTCTTTTCCTTCCCTCCCTCCCTCCTCCTCTCCTCCCTCCCTCCCTCTCCTTCCTTCCTTCCTTCCTTCCTTCCTTCCTTCCTTCCTTTCTCTCTTTTTTTCTCCTTTCTTCCTTTTTTTCTCTCTCTTTCCTTTCTTTTCTTTTTTTGAGATGGTGTTTCGTTAGCTCTGTTGCTCAGGCTGGAGTGTAGTGGCGCAATCTTGTCTCACTGCAACCTCTGTCTCCTGGGTTCAAACAAATCTCTTGCCTCAGTCTCCCGAGTAGCTGGGATTACAGGCGTGTGCCACCACACCTGGCTAATTTTTGTATTTTTTGTAGAGACGGGGTTTTACCACGTTGGCCATGCTGGTCTCGAACCCCTGACCTCAGGTGATCCGCCCATCTAAGCCTCCCAAAGTCCTGGGATTACAGGCATGAACTACCACGCCCAGCCTGAGGTGGGCAGATTTCTTGAGCTCAGGGGTTTGAAACCAGCCTGGGCAACATGGTGAGATCCCCCCCGATCTCTACAAAAAAAAAATACAAAAATTAGGCTGGTCATGGTGTCTCACACCTGTAATCTCAGCACTTTGGGAGGCTGGAGTGATAGGATTACCTGAGGTCAGGAGTTTGAGACCAACCTGGCCAATGTGATGAAACCCCGTCTCTATTAAAAATACAAAAAAAAAAAAAAATAGCTGGGCATGGTTGTGCACACCTGTAACCCCAGCTACTGAGGAGGCTGAGGCTGGAGAATTGCTTGAACCAGGGAGGTGGAAGTTGCTGTGAGTTGAGATCGTGCCACTGCACTCCAGCCTGGGCAACAGAGCGAGACTCCCTCTCAAAAAAAGAAACAGCAACAACAACAACAACAAAATTTAGCCGGTTGTGGTGCCTGTAGTCCCCAGCTAGTCGAGAGGTTGCAGATGGAAGATCACTGGAGCCGGGGAGGCATAGATTGCAGTGAGCCGAGATCACGCCACTGCACTCCAGCATGGGTGACAGAGCCAGACCTTGTCTCAAAAAACAAACAAAAGACACGTAAGGACAGTGTTGAGGATAGTATCCTCACTAGTCTCTGCGGGAGGATGGAATCCTAACTTCCATAACTGCCAGCTAGCAGACATCACTGACCTAAGCACATTTACATTGACTAATTCTGTAAATGTTCACTTCCCTGACTCTAATGACCCTCTGTCTCACCGTCCCCTAACCTCGTTTTCCCTATGAAATACCCATTACTTGTATACAAATTGCAGTCGAGTTCAGTTCATGCTGAACTCTTTTTCCTTATTGCAGTAGTTACTACTGATTGAAATCTGTCCTTTCCACTTTATTGTCTGGCTTTGTTTATCTTTGACAAAGTTCACCAATTTGATTCAAGACACTGTTTCCAGCCCCTGCTATGGAGTTACATTGAGAAGGAAACCTCTGGAATTTAGTTTCACCCCTACACTTTCAGTGGAATTTTTCTGCTTCTTTAGAGGTGCGCAAGGGCCCTTGACAATAAGGAAACTTTCAGACTTGTCCAAGGTCCCACAGAGAGTGCTTGATCCACCCGAGCTATCACACCCCACAGGGTATACACAAGAGTATACATTAATACTTTTTTTTTTGAGACAGGGTCTCACTCTGTTGCCCAGGCTGGAGTGCAGTGGGGCAACCTCAGCTCACTGCAACCTCCCTTTGGTTCAGGCAATTCTCCCACCTCACCCTCCCAAGTAGCTGGAATTACAGGCGTGCACCACCACGCCTGGGTAATTTTTTTTGTTTGTTTTTGGTGTGTGTGTGTGTTTTTTTTTTTGAGACGGAGTCTGGCTGTGTCGCCCAGGTTGGAGTTCAGTGGCCGGATCTCAGCTCACTGCAAGCTCCGCCTCCCGGGTTTATGCCATTCTCCTGCCTCAGCCTCCTGAGTAGCTGGGACCACAGGCGCCCGCCACCTCGCCCGGCTAGTTTTTTGTATTTTTTTTTTTTGCCACCGCGCCCGGCCTGTTTTGGTTTTGTAGAGATGAGGTCTCACCATGTTGCCGAGGCTGGTCTTGAATTCCTGGGTTCAAGTGATTCTCCTGTCTTGGCCTCCCAAAGTTCTGGGATTTCAGGCATGAGCCACCCGGTGGCACCGGGCCCTGATTCCTTTTTTATTCTGACTTCAAGATTCAGTTCTACCGTTATCGGCTGTGTGACTGGGTAAATCACTACACCGCAAGCCTTGGTTTCCTATTTATGAAATGGGTCGAATAATGCCTGCCACGTGGGGCTGCTCTGAGGCGTACAGATGTAAGAGATCCCGTGTCCACTGATATTTTCATGTGGGCTTTTTGATAATGATCCAAAAGGAACATGAGAACTGTGAATTCTCGGCCGGGCGAGGCGGCTTACTCCTGTAATCCCAGCACTTTGGGAGTCCGAGGCAGGCGGATCACCTGAGATCCGGAGTGCGAGACCAGCCCGGCCAACATGGTGAAATCCCCTCTCTACTAACAATACAAAAAATTAGCCGGGCGTGGTGGCTCATGCCTGTAATCCCAGCTACTTGGGAGGCTAAGGCACGAGAATCGCTTGAACCTGGGAGGCGGAGGTTGCAGTGAGCCGAGATCGCGCCACTGCACGCCAGCCTGGGGGACAGAGCGAGACTCCGTCTCAAAAAAAAAAAAAAATTGTGATCAGCGTCTTTTAAGTGGCCACCTCCCCACCCCACCTTCATGCCTCCCTCCTCCTTGAATCGTGTGTTAGAACGCTGTGATCTGGTCCAAACTCCACGGAGATGCGATGTGAAGCGAAGTTGGGCGAGTTCAACTCCCTGTCTCGGTCGCCACCTAGGATTACGGCACGTTCAGCTGCGACCTCATCAACATGGCTGCTGGAATTCGCCTACAGGAAAAAGAAAGAAGTGACACTGAAGGATCACTTCCGCTTCCGTTGGCGCAAGCGCTTTCATTTTTTCTGCTACCGTGACTAAGATGGAAGCGTTTTTGGGGTCGCGGTCCGGACTTTGGGCTGGGGATCCGGCCCCAGGACAGTTTTACCGCATTCCGTCCACTCCCGATTCCTTCATGGATCCAGCGTCTGCACTTTACAGAGGTCCAATCACACGGACCCAGTAAGTTCTCCGCGCTTTCGCTTGCATAGGGGGAGGGACCATGGGGCCTGGTGCTGCCGGCCGGTTTTGAGAGCCCGGGGAGGTGAGGCGGGGACCCCGGGGGGGGGCGAACGGCAGGGGAGCTCGGGGCGCAGAGTCCTGGAGAATGCAGAATAATTGGAAGGAATTGTAGAAAATCAGAAGCGGAGCTCAGTGCGCTGAAAGAGGGCGCAGGCCATCCCCCCGCTCAGCTCCCACCGTTCTCACTCTTTAGGAACCCCATGGTGACCGGGACCTCAGTTCTCGGCGTTAAGTTCGAGGGCGGAGTGGTGATTGCCGCAGACATGCTGGGATCCTACGGCTCCTTGGCTCGTTTCCGCAACATATCTCGCATCATGCGAGTCAACAACAGTACCATGCTGGGTGCCTCTGGGGACTATGCTGATTTTCAGTATTTGAAGCAAGTTCTCGGCCAGATGGTGTAAGTCATCCAGAGAACAGGAGAGTGGTTCCCAAGTAGAGAGGGGAGTCCCTGTTTTTTATTCCCTTCGATGGAATGTGGGGACTTGATGTTGCAGCGGGGGACTGGGACAGTTGTTGGAGGTGGGCGATCTAAGAGTGTTTGCAATAAAGTTTTTGGCATTAGGAGGTGTAAAATGGGGGAAGGTGTGTTTTGGGGATGGGTGGAGACCCCGACTTAATTCTCTCCCTTTTCTCACAACCTATTCCTTTTAAGGATTGATGAGGAGCTTCTGGGAGATGGACACAGCTATAGTCCTAGAGCTATTCATTCATGGCTGACCAGGGCCATGTACAGCCGGCGCTCGAAGATGAACCCTTTGTGGAATACCATGGTCATCGGAGGCTATGCTGATGGAGAGAGGTTCATATGAATACAAATAACTTATTTCCTTTACCACCCAACCTAGTACCTGTGTAGTATCTCTTCTGTCTCTTCTCCCCAAGTGAATCCCATTTTAACTCCGACCCCGTGGTCCCCTTCTTCAGCTAAGATGAACCTAAGGTGAAATGAGTTTTGATCCATTGTGTCCTGTTAGCTTCCTCGGTTATGTGGACATGCTTGGTGTAGCCTATGAAGCCCCTTCGCTGGCCACTGGTTATGGTGCATACTTGGCTCAGGTAAGTAGTGAGTCTAGAGGTGGGGAAAAGGGAAGACAAAAGGAAATAGATTAGTGGTTGTCTCCTTTTCTCCTGAAATTCTGATATGAGGGATGGGCTGGGATCCCTATTACTGGGCAGATGGTTTTCTTTGTAGTCTGGGGGCTGTAGGTGTTGACACTGATTCCAGTGACAAGATGGCATGTCTGGGAGTCAGTAGACATGCAAAGAGAGGACACCCTAGAACTTCCTCTTGAAGTGGCTCTTAGCTTATTAGTAAGCAGAGTTCATTCTGGTGAGGCATGAGGCAGAATGTCATCTTTTCACTCTCATGCTTTTTATACCATAGATTTGAGACAACTAGCCTCTTATTCAGCCCAATATCTACCATGGTTTTCCCCAATCTCCCTAGCCTCTGCTGCGAGAAGTTCTGGAGAAACAGCCAGTGCTAAGCCAGACCGAGGCCCGTAACCTAGTAGAACGCTGCATGCGAGTGCTGTACTACCGAGATGCCCGTTCTTACAACCGGGTGAGGGATGTGCTGGGAACCTAATTGGTGGGCTCTGAATCCTTGCAATCCCTGGGTCTCTATGCTTTGAAGAACAGATTGCCTCACTTGTCTAACTCCTATTTTTACCCTGGGGAAGACCTCCACTTGACCTTTCATTTAAGGACTTAAGGGGTGGGCATTATTGAATGCTCTGCTTTTTTCCAGTTTCAAATCGCCACTGTAACTGAAAAAGGTGTTGAAATAGAGGGACCATTGTCTGCAGAGACCAACTGGGATATTGCCCACATGATCAGGTTAGTAATAGGAAAAAAATTGGTGACAGATTTGGGAGATCTTTGGCTTACACTAAGTTGGGCTTTTCTGGGAGACTCACCCAGGAAAATGGGTGGAGAGGGTTTTGGTTGGACAGTACGGCCCTTTGTAGGAATTGATCCCTTTATGCTTCACAATTTTATTATTCTCTCTTCCTTTTTTAGTGGCTTTGAATGAAATACAGATGCATTATCCAGAACTGAAGTTATACCCTACTTTTAACTTTGAACTTGGCTGGTTGAAAGACAAGACTCTTCTTTTGTAAAGTAAATAAATTCTTCAAAATGCTTGCTGAGTGGTTTTTGTCTGACTGGGTCACACCAAGTGCAAAACTGCTGAGTACTGCTATGTGCCATCTCCCTCCTTGGAGAACCCTTAGGGTCTTGCAGCACATCAAGAATTATCTGCACGATACAGAAAGACACACTAGCGTCATTTGGAGCTGTATTAGAAGCAGAGCTTCCTGTAGAAGCGACTTAATTTTTGTGTGCTAACTGGCTTTTTGTGTTCAAATTCGCCTCCCAAATCTTCCCCCACTACACTGGATTATCAAAGAATACAGATTTCTTAATGTTGGCTGTGATTTTCATTAAAATAACACTTTAAAGATAATCTAGTAGAGCTGTTCTGCCTCAGGTTACCCTCAAGTCAGCTGGGACATCAGCCATCCCTGGAATGGTTCTAAACCTGAATATTTTAGAGACAAAATTCTCAATTCTGTTGCCCAGACTGGAGTGCAGTGGCATGATCGTAGCTTACTGCAGCCTTGAATTTCTGGGCTCAAACCACCTCCTGCCTCAGCCTCCCCAAGTGCTGGGATTACTGGCATAAGCCATCATGCCCAGCCTGAATTTTTAAAATGAACACTGTAGGTGACTCTGACACATATCCTCTTCAAACTTCTTGAGAAAGAAAATATAGGCAGCAAATTCAAAGTATAGAAATTTAGTGAGAGAACTGAAGGAAAAACCATCCCTCCACTTGCATTGTCCGTAACAACAAACTTGTAAAGCAAAAGAAAACAATTGAGCTTTCAACCTGAAACCTCCAAACATTCAGTCTCAACACAGAAAATAGTCAATAAATACATGTTTATTGATTAAACTGAATTATAAAAAACAAAACAAAAAAAAAAATTTCCTTCTACTACTAAGCCATGCAGGCAGAGTCCACAAAGACAACTTCCTGGCCAAAACCCAGCTGATCCACTGTTGGTATTATGATCTTTAAAAAAAAATTACCCATCAAGAAAGTCAATCGTGTGCAGAGGACAGGAACCCCAGCTCTGCTAAGGCTGTGGCTGCTGCAGAAACTACCAGAGTAGGATTAGGTTGTTGTAGATAGAAGTGACCAATCAGTTCTTGAACTTTCTCAAAGGCAAAGGCTGACTTCAAAGTCCATAGTCAATAAAATGGCATCAGGCAAAAAGCCGGGGAAGAGAAGCCCAGATGGATCCTTAGTTGTTTTCAGATGTCAAGGGTTCACAAAGCTGGCCAAGCTGTTTCTGGAAGGGACTTTTCCAGTTCACTATATTATAGTGTGCTGGGGGATGAAAAAACAAACAAAAAAGCAGGGTGGGGTGGGAGAAATGGGTGGTAACAAATGTCACACCTGTACCACCAGGCCCATCACATCTTGAGCATATTTCCCAGTCTGTGAAAGCCTATTAAACAGGGTCACCTAGAAAAAAAAACAAGTTTATAAATCCATTTCCCCTCATTTTATTAAATGTTCCACTTATGTACATTTTAAAGACGAACCATTTACAAGCTTGTGCAGGTTGCCTCCTTGGCTCACAGGAGGGGAACATTGTTGAAAAGTCTCAGGATAAACAGAAGACTTGGTTTTTTGCTCCTTTTCTCTGTACGGTACAGTACGTTTTGGTTTAAAATCATGAGTACATACAATTTAAAAAATCCCTCATGCAAATTGTAGAAAAAATTTTTTCCTTGAAGCTGGCAGTGAAAAATAAAGATTCATGTCATTTTCTTTGTGCACACCCCTGTGTGCTTCTTCCTATCAGATTCTTCCCTAAGTATTAAGAGAAATAGGGGAAAGCCACAGAGTACGCTGGATTTCAACAAGTGGTCTGTCTTGTCTTTTTGAAGTTCAACACTTCTCGAACAATTAGCTCCTGACTATAGGACCGGCAATCCCTTAAACAGGCATGTTCGCCATTTAACAGGATGAAGTTCAATAAAGTAGGGACTGCCCCTGGGGGCTTACAGGATGAAGACTCAAACTGGGAATGGCTTCCACGCTAAAACTGTTAGATCACCTCAGTACCTCTTGCTTGCTAGTAACACCTATATGATCCTTTGTCCAGAGTGATGGATGGTGTGAGAACAGGGAAAGGGGCCAAGGATCACAAGTGCAAAAAATATTGTTTATGTCATGTTTTGGAGGGAAAGTGGTGAGGAAAAGACAAATCTATTCATTCTGGATAATTAAAGGTGGTTTCATGCATTTTTAAAGCCACAATTTTATATCTAGGGTTGCTGTAGAAACCAACATCTCTGGAGAGGGAAGGCAAGAAAAGGAGAAGGAAGAGAGAGTTCAGTGGGACTTTTTTTTCCATTTTCATTTTATATAAAAGTGTTAAGACCACAATGAAAAAAGTTTTATCCATATATATAATAAACCAGTTTGTGAGCTACATAATTTGTCTTTCCCATCTTCAGAAATGTTCTCACATTGACAATGATTAGATAGCATCATGCCCAAAGACAATGGCCACACAATAAAACAAAAAAAACCCCAGAAGTACTATGATACAATCGAGGTAAAAGGGGAAACAAAAAAATTTAACATTCGCCCACAAATTTTTTTTTTTTTCTTAATTTTGTCAGAAAATACCAAACACAGTGATTTAAATTTAAAAAAAAAAAAAGTCACAAAAACCTGTTTTTAGCAGAAGTGAATGACCAATGGGCCAGCTCCTTGGCTCAGATGTGATTACTATTGGTTTTCCTAATTAATCCACAAATCCACAGGGAAGTGTAAGTCAACTTCAGGGGGGAGTGGTGGTGTAAAATTAAAAAATATAAACCAAATACCCCACCTGGTATGCCCCCTTTTCCCTAAGCCCCTTTACCCTCCCTTACATGTTCCCACCCCCACTCCACACCCCCTCATGACCCCACACTCAAATCTCCATCAGATCTAGGTCAGCTTCTTCAAAGCCATAGAAAGACTCGGTCTCACTTTCACCCTCAAAGAGCTGGTGAAGGCTTTCAGGCTCAATTGTCTCTTCAGGAGATGATCTGGGTCGTGGAGTGGAAGACTCAGAATGTTCCCCACTCAGCTTCAGTTGCTCCTCTAGGGAGGCAATTAGCTCCTCCTGCATGTCAGCATTTCTTGTAGGTGAGTTAATGTTGCCATCAGGGCCAGGCAGAACACTAGCCACCAGGAAGGAGCGCTGAACTAGCTCTGGACAGTCCCCAATGACACCTAGCACTTCACCCAGCCAGACAAGCACCAGCTGAAGCAGGACATCAGAATCACATGCAGTATCTGCCATTTCCCGAGCCTGTTCCTTCCACTTTTTATGCAGGAAGTTCTTGACAGTTCTTTTGATGCATACATCTAATGGCTGAATTTTGGAGCTACAGCCTGCTGGGACCACTGCAGGCAAAGTGCTAGAGGCACTAAGCATAGCCAGTACCTCTTCTGACAAGTGAGTGCGATGACAGTCCATCACAAGCATGCCTTTGCTGCGCTGGCAAGCTGTGTGCTTCTGCCACACTCGAGTTGACCACAGCTCCATTATCTCATCATCACTGTAGCCACTCTCCTTTGCCTCTAGCAATATGGAATCTGGCATGTTAGCAGGCTGATCCATCTGCCCTCTGTAGAAAACCAGGGTGGGAAGGACAGTGCCATCTGCCAGAATGGCCAGGACTACATCACACCAAGGTTCCCCTGTGCCCACTGTCTGCAGGGCATTCTCCTTTCGGTCATCACTGCTCAGCACCTCTGTATCCAGGAACAAGGATATCTCGTCAATAGCCACAATCATAGACAAGGGTAAGTCCTGGTTGTGAATCTGCCGTTGTACAAATTCAATGAAGAGTCCTGCATTCTCTGCCACATCCTTAGGTAGGGTGTGGGCCACAGCTCGCCGGGCATGGGGAGTCAGGTGATGCCGCAGCATGAAACGCACAGCCCACTCATAGGAGATCTTAAACCCCCCTTCCAAAGAACGTCCTATTTTGGTGGCCTTCTGGAACAAGGTCTCCTCATTTACAGGTAGCTGTTGTTCACGCTGGGTTAGCACCCACTCAGCCAGTTTCTCTTCTGCCTCAAAGCTTAGATATTTGCCCTCTAGATTCTCCCCCTGGGAGGCCTGGAAACGTCGAAGCCAACGCCGAATACGTCGCTGGGGATTTCGGAAGTGTTCAGCTGCCTGTTCTGTATTGCAGCATAGAGCAAACAGTACTACTCGAAGCTTCTTCACAGACAGCTGCTCCTTTTTGCCAACCCCACTACCACCACCACCTGATGCTGGTTCAGGTTCCTGGGTGACTGGGCTCCCTTCATCCTGATCATCAACATTCAGACATTCAGCTCCCTCTGTAGCCAATGGTGGAAGGGCTAAAGGCTGTGGGTGAGTGGGGGTTGGTGGTGGGGTTGCAGTTGAGGCTGGTGATGGGAGTGCTGGGGCTAAGGGAGTTGGTAGCTCTTCATGCTCAGCTGGGGTGGCCCCCACAGATTTCACAGTGGCAGCTTTGTTAGTGGGGAAGGAAGGAGGAGGGTACATATTCTTCACGTTCCGGTCATGCACTCGGTCACGAGTCTGGCCATGCCTACAGGGGTGAGGAGCAAAGAGAGGAGGAAAAATCTCAGTTCAATTAGGAAATTGAAATAATAATAAGATAATAATAACAAAGAGTAAACACACTGCAAACCAGAAATTAAATTGTGAGGTGAGTGAGTTTTTGTTACCTTGAGTGAGCTATCCAAGTGAGTCCTATGGAAAATGAAACAATAAAAAAAGTTAGCTCAGTGAAGAAATAAGCCCTCCAAAGACAGTGCCCTGAGATTTCAACTTACTACATAAAATATGCTGTTCACAGTGACCACACTTTCCCAGTGTGGTGTTTTTTTTTTTTTTAAATTGAGACGAGTCTCAGCTCTTGTCCCCAGGCTGGAGTGCAGTGGCCGGATCTCAGCTCACTGCAAGTCCGCCTCCCCGGGTTTACGCCATTCTCCTGCCTCAGCCTCCCAAGCGTAGCTGGGACTACAGGCGCCGCACACCTCACCCGGGCTAGTTCTTTTTGTATTTTTTTTTAGTAGAGACGGGGTTGCCACCGGCTAGCCAGGATGGTCTCGATTCCTGACCGTTCGTGATCTGCCCGTCTCGGCCCTCCCATAATGCTGGGATTACGGCTTGAGAACACCGCGCCCGGCCACTTTCCCAGTTTTACATAAACTTTAGGTCGGAAGGTTTCCAATTTGGTACAGTACATCTCAACGGTGAATGAATGAGGCCAGGTAGGCATGCTCCTGATGCATACAGTATGAACCTGTATCTTTTTTCCTCCCCTTGCTCAACTAATCCCCATCTCTCCTCCTTACCCCGTGGCAGGATGCTGCTGGATCTGTGAGAGGGGTTGAATACCAAATGCTTGGCCATAGCATCACCCACAGAGGTGACAAAGGTACATGAAGTGCAGGCCAGCTTGATTCCACTAAAAAAGAGAATCGAGAATATGTAAGAGAAATACAGCAGTGACACTTGAGACCATTAAGCTTTGAGGCTTAAGAAAGAAAAGGAATGCCCTCCCACTTTCTCCTTTTTCTGAAATTAATTCACATAACCACCTCTCCAAATAATGAAAATCTGAAAATTAATTAATGTAAAACCTGAAAATTAAGATGCTGCCAGTAAGTTTTTTCTTACCTCACAGAATTTTTAAACAAAGCCAAATACTTGGGGCTCTTCCGTGGAACATGATTGCTGAGAAAGACAAAGAAGTGGTATGAGTTATGGAGTTCTGGTGGCTAAGCTAGAGATCACCAGCCAGTGACAATCCCCCCAACAAAAGAGACGCTTCTTCAGTGCATCCTCATCTCAACCTAAGCTAGTTTTCCTGTCACCATGCTTCTTAAACTTTAATATGCAGACGAGTCACCTGAGGATCTATTAAAATTCACATTCTGATTCAGTAGGCCCAGGGTGGGGCTGAGAGTCAGCATTTCTAACAACCTCCCACCTAATACTACTGCTACTTGGCCCTATGAAATTAGAGCACAGATCATCAAAACCGAAAAAACAAAGCCTCTCACTCTGCTAGGAGAGAACAAATAGCTCTAAGAGTTGAAGGAGGAAACATATTAGGAGCAGGGAAGAAAATGAAATGAGTGCTCAAGAATCTGGCTGGGACCAGGTGCAGTGGCTCACGCCCATAATCCCAGCACTTTACGAGGCTGAGGCGGGTGAATCACCTGAGCTCAGGAGTTTGAGACCAGCCTGGCCAACATGGTGAAACCACATCTCCACTAAAAATACAAAAAAATTAGCCAGGTGTGGTGATGCACACCTGTAATCCCAGCTACTTGGGAGGCTGAAACAGGAGAATCACTTGAACCCAGGAGGCAGAGGTTACAGTGAGCCAAGATTGTGCCATTGCACTCCAGCCTGGGGGACAGAGCAAGACCCTGTCTCCAGAAAAAAAAAGAAGAAAAAAAAGAATCTGAACTCTCAAGCTAAAACACTGGTTAAAAAACAACTTACTTGATCATGTGGTTGGCATAAGCTCGAGAGCAGCAGGTGCTATAGCGACACAGAGAGCAGTGTACGTAAGTAGGGAAATGATTAGGGAAATCTGGGATCTCGAAGCTGCACTCCAGGCATGTCTGCCGGCCCATGACACTCCTGTGGGAAAAAAGAAAGAATTCTCATTACTGCCTCAGGAGTCCCCAAAATGTAGGATTTTCAGACAACAAACCCTGCTAAAAAGCTACCAGATTGCACTGTGTATCAGGAATAATCCTGCCCACCCAGTCCCCACCCGCCCAGCACTTAGAAGAAGGTGCTGACATTTTCCTAACAGCTCTCTTCTGGATGCTGCGCTGGACAGGGGGATAAAGGAAGACAGGCAGAGGGTCCATTGAGGAGGTCAGCGGTGCTGCCTCCTGCAAGGCGCTGGGAGGTGTATCATTAGAGGATACAGGAACAGTTCGTGGCTGCCCTCGGGAAGCCCGGATTGTCACCTGAGAACCAAGGGAAGTAACAATGAGACATAACCCACACTGAATTTCAGAAGACTGAAAATCTCTATTCCTCCCTCCCTGAGCCTATAAGACACTGGTAAACTCTTTACCTTGGTGCCTGGTTTCAAGCCCTCCAGCTGCTTGGGTTTACGGAAGGTTTTATGGTGTTGAAGCTTGTGTTCAATTTTGTCCTTGGCAAAGAGAAACTGCAGCCGGCATTTGTTGCAGTGATAAACATTTCTCTTCTGAAGTGGGGGAGGGAAAAAAAGAGACAAAATCCCTTAAAGGTTCCTAATAAATTTTCTTCTTTGAGGAGAAAGCAGATCAATGTCAACCATATCATTCTTCCCACCTTTCTGTTGATAATTTAAGACAGTAAGAAAGAAATATGCAACATGACCACAAAACCTACCACTGAGAATCATCACCTCCCATGATCTCAAAGAAAGATGGTAGATTCTAGTCCAGGATGACTAAGTTCTCAAATCATCCGTTCCTGACTTGTTTAACAATTTGAATGAGTGATGTAACCTTTATTTGTATTGTATCTTTACATTGCTGACAACTGGACATTCTTTTATTTAAAAAAGGACAATGTACATAGTAAAGTCGTACTTTTTTTTCTGTACTCTTCTAACTTTGCTTTCAACTCCGACACTCAGTTCCCTTCCATACAAATGACTTATTACCGGTTTCCTGAGGATGCTTTCGTGGGCAGTCTACACATGTAACTGTATCACAAATACATTCATATCCAAACATTACCTGCCCCGCCCCCCTTTTTTTGACACAGGGTCTCTCTCTGTTGCCCAGGCTGGAATGCAGGGGCATGTTCACAGATCACTGCACGTCCCAAGTAGCTGGGACTACAGGCATGTGCCACCATGCCTGGCTACTTTTTGTATTTTTTGTAGAGACTGGGTGTCACCATGTTGCCCAGGCTGGTCTTCAACTCTTGGGCTCAAGTGATCTACCCACCTTGGCCTCCCAAAGTGTTGGGATTATAGGTGTGCACCACTGTGTCTGGCCCCCCCTTTTTTCCCTTTCCTTTTTGTAGAAATGTTGTCTCACCATGTTGCCCAGGCTGGACTCCACCTCCTGGGCTCAAGTGATCCTCCCACCTCAGCCCTCTTTTTTTTCTCCTTTTAATACAAATGATAGCACTTATCTTGCTGTTTTCCCATGTAACACATCAGTATATACAGATATGTCTCCTGGTGAAACCATTTTGAGGATTCAGTCTGCCTAGTATTGAAGTTCTTCAAAAATAGAACCCATGTCTATGATTTTCTTTAGTACGATAACAACTTTAGGCTGAGAGACAATTTCCATGCCCCTATTTGGAAATATAGTTGTGGTAGACGATCAGCAGTCACTACTGTGCAAAGGAGACTATGAGCGTAATAGGGTGCATATGTTTGTGTGCATATGTATGTGACTATTAAGCACACATTCTCCATTTTGAATCCTCTCTTATATACCTTTCACTCTCCTCTAGTGGCTCTCTTCTTGTAGTATTTTAAAACGAAGTCATAGCTTTTCATCTTATAAAGTAAATAAACAAAAGCAACAAGAAATTCTTCTTTGCCACTTCTTCCTCCGGATTTACCTACCCTGGGGGTCCTCCCTTTTTATAAATAAACTTCTTTAAATACATCATCTTCATTTCCTTACCTCTCATTCATTTGTTCTGCTGAAATCTAACTTCTACCCTACCAACCAACAAAATGGCTCTCATCAATGTTGCTAAATTAAAGGCCTGTTTCTAAGTCCTTATGTTGCTTGACACCTTCCTGTAACATACGACATTTTGATCACACCCTTTTCTTTAAAACACTTTCTTCTCCCCAGTTTCCTTAATGTCAAGACTCTTCTGGCTTTCCTCCTAGTACTATGGTGGTTGCTCTACAGGTAAGAGACTTCAAATATCCTAAGCCTTCTCTTATTCTCAACAGGGTTGGGGGGCCCATGGCATTTAAGTTTAAAATCTACAGGATTTATATAACGCTGATACCTAAATATCTTTTCTGCAACCCAGAGTTCTCTCCCAGGCTTCACATCTATTATCCGACAGCTACACTTGACATCCACAGATGCTGCTAACTTACAATATCCAAACTCATGATCTCCCCCCTCACAAATATACTTTCTCTATTGTTTTTATCTCAGCAAATAGTTCCCTCATTCACCCAGCTGCCCAAGACAGAATCTTAAGGCACTGTTCTTAACTACTGCATTGCTACCTTCACCTAATCCATCTCTACATCATAAATATCACAAATCTTCTGAATATCTCTCAACTCTACCCTCTTTGTCTTCATTTCAAAAGCCAATAGCCGGTATCCTCTCTCACCTGAACTACTGAAAAAAGCCTTCTACCTGGTTTCCCTAACTGTAGTCTCAATCTCCTTTAATCCATTCTCTGCAGTACAAGCAGTATAAAATCTTTTTTTTTTTTTTTTTTTTGAGACGAAGTCTCACTGTGTCACCCAGGCTGGAGTGCAGTGGCGCGATCTCAGCTCACTGCAAGGTCCGCCTCCCGGGTTCACGCCATTCTCCCGCCTCAGCCTCGGAGTAGCTGGGACTACAGGTGCCTGCCACCACGCCCGGCTAGTTTTTTTTGTATTTTTAGTAGAGATGGGGTTTCACCATGTTAGCCAGGATGGTCTTGATCTCCTGACCTCGTGATCCACCCGCCTCAGCCTCCCAAAGTGCTGGGATTACAGGCTTGAGCCACCATGCCTGGCCGCAGTATAAAATCTTAACTAAATCTGAACACATCACTCCAGGGCTTAAAACCCCTTTAATGGCTTCCCAATGACTTCTTTTCATGGCTTAAAAGACCCTCCATGATCTGTCCCTGCCTAACTTCCAACTCCTCTGTCTCTTACACCCTACACTGAATCTCTCTCTCAATTTCTTGAACCTCCGTAATCTTGCTTTGTGCCTTGGGCACACTGTTCTTCATCTTATTTCATCTGGCTCATTCTTATTCATCCCTCAGGTATTGAACAACACTTCTTTCTGGAAGCCTTACTAGGCACCCAGAATAGCTATGTGATTTTCTATATCCTATACTTTCCCCAACACAGTACTCTTCATGTTTTATTGTATTGTTTGCCTTGTTTACCACTAAATCTCTAGCATCTAGACTGGTACATGGCACATAAATGAATTCAATCAATTTCTGCAAACATATGCATATTACAATCTCTGCCCAAATTATTTGCCTAGCTCAGCCCTGGCCCCAGCATCCATGTTTAAAAAAAAAATAAAGAGAATATGGGAATTGCTTGGTGCCTAGTACCTGGTGCCTCATGTAATGCTGTTGGAATGCATTGCCATTTTTGAAGACCTTCAGGCAATAAGGGCAGAGCAGATGCCGGGTATCCTCATGGATCATCCGAAAATGCACGTCTACCTCAGAGTAGAGTGAGGAGCGATATTGACACACCTGAGTCACATAAGAGGGAAAATAGGGCTAAGAATGAAGTGAACAACTGAGAGGCCTTAAAAAAAAAAAAAAAGGTAGCAACAAAAACTTTTAAATAAAAAAAAAAGTTTTCCCAAATGCATAGAAATCGAATTATTTTTCTGACTTTGTAATGCTGGGCTATGTCTGTGATAGATTTAGCTATTACTTTAAAAACAGGAAGGGACAGGAAAGTCTAAGAACAATCCATGTTCTATAACTAAGAAAAATAAAGCCTTTTCTGTGAATTTCCAAAGGGCACGTTCAGGAGACAGACACTCCCTTAGAATATGCACATGTTCCCTGGCTAGTCTACTTGTGGACATGTTCTTTTATGTTTTTCTCCTGCATGGAAACCCTGAAGATAAACTGTGTTTACTATTTCTTCTATACCTACTCGGAGTTCCTAAACTGAGTGTATGCAGTAGGTATTCAGCAATATTCATTAGTAGATTCTTTGTGTTCTGCCTGAGAGCAAAACTGCTAAAACTCCCTGGAGAAAAAGGCAATACCTGGCAAACATAAGGCATCTCTCCAGGCTTATGAGTATCCTTCATATGCTGGAGAAATAGTGGCTCACTTTCAAACGCCCACTCACAGATCTTGCACTTGGCTGTAAGAAGAAAAGTAATCAATAAATCCACTTGAGAATAAGACGAAAGTCCTGCTGACTCACAATCTTTATTTTCTCTGACTCCTTTATTTTCATTTTCAACAATCAGTAAATCACAGGTCGCTTCTGTTCTTTCTTTAAATGGCTCCACCTTAACATTTGTGTTGCTGATAATCTTATGTATGTAGCTCAGACTTCTTACCAAAGCTTCGTTCTAGATCTTATCTATAAGACATTTTAAATTGGTTATTCTATCATCAACTCTAACCTAATTCAGCATCCTTCTGGCTTACCAGTGTTTCCCTTTTTCCTTTCCTCATTTCTTCCTGAGCTCAAAATTTAGGCACTATCTCAGACTCCAAACCCTGTATTCTGTCACCATTATTTCAAACTGCATGTAGGAGCTGTCACTTCTCTATTCTTATAGGCAAAAACTTGGTACTGGCTCATATGATTTCCCACTGCTAATCCGCTGGCCTCCAACACTTCCTACTCTCTTTGAAATTGTCCATTTTGTCAAGCTTATGAGAAAAAATTTTGACAAAGTTTTATGACACAAATTAACAATTTTGTCAACTTATGAGACAATTTTTGGTAATTTCATGTTGGCCAGGCTGGTCTCGAACTCCTGATCTCAGGTGATCGACCTGTCTCAGCCTCCCAAAGTCCTGGGATTACAGGTGTGAGCCACTGTGCTTGGCAACCCCCCGCCCTTTTTTTTTAAGAGACAGAATCTCACTCTGTTGCCCAGGCTGGAGCATGATCACAGCTCACCGCAGCCTCCTGAGTAGCTAGGACTATCCTTTGAGCTCAACCGAGCCTCCCGTTTCAGCCTCCCAAGTAGCTAGGACTACACTGGTGCACCACCATGTCCAACTAATTAAAACATTTTTTTTTGTAGGTACAGGGTCTTGCCATGTTGCCCAGGCTGGTCTGAAACTCCTGGCCTCAAGCAATCCTCTGTCAATCCACTTTAGCTTCCCAAAGTGCTAGAATTACAGGTGTGAGCCAGTGTACCAGTCAATTTTGGTAAGATTTTTAACTGCTACATATTTTGAATTATATAGTATAGCAAAAAGACATTATTTACATTTTCTCACTTTAATTGGAATTAGTTTCAAGTTTTGCAAATAAAAAAACTGGAAGCTTAAAACCTTGGGCATTTACTGGACAATGTCTAACCTCCCCCCATCGGCTCCCTACACCCCAGCCAAAGAAATATGAAAAGAGTTGAAATCTTTTTTTTTTTTTTAACTACCTAGAACCCTGGATTTTGTTTTGTTTTGAGACAGAGTCTCGTTCTGTCTCCCAGGCTAGACTGTAGTGGTTCAATCATGGCTCACTGCAACCCTGACCTCCCAAGCTCAAGCAATCCTCCCATCTCAGCCTCCCACAAGTGCCAGAATTACAGGTATGAGCCACTGTGCCTAGCAAAGTAATTTTTTAAAGTAAAACAAACAAATAAACAAAAGCCAGGGGTTCTTAATCTGGGGTCTATGGAACAGGCCTCTAGGAACCCAGGTATTCTCTGAAATTATTTGCAAAACACTAAAATGTAGATTTTTTTAGGAAGAGGATTCACACATTTCATATTTTTTCTCAAAGGGGTCTGCAACTCCACTTAGAAACACCGTATAGAGGTACATTAGGTGCTATGAGGACATGGATAAATAAGAAATTCTGCATAAAGGAATGAGGGAAAGCTATAATAACATAAAAAGCTGAATTGTCAAAGAAGAATGAATGGGGCTCAGCCACCCAGAAGAGAGAACCAAGAGAAAAGCAGGAGGAAAGGCAAGTAGGTATGAAAGTTAACCACATGTTTGGGAAACAGTTAACTAGCAACATGACAATATTATCTCTTTTCCACCCACCCCGATTTGTTTACCTCTTTCAGTTTTTTTTTCTTTTCTATAACACCTTTAAGCAATCTTTTGTCCAGGCCTTTCTTACTCTGTTTTCCCTGGGCAATCTCATTCAATCTTTCTCCTATAATCTATTTATCAGCTCTATTTTCACAGCTGTCATGCAACATCAATAATGAAAAATACTTATTAAGCAATTTCTAACGTACAAGCATCATGTTAAGATTTACATGGTTGGCTGGGCGCGGTGGCTCATGCCTGTAATCCCAACACTTTGGGGGACCGAGACAGGTGGATCACCTGAAGTTGGGAGTTCAAGACTAGCCTGACCAACATGGAGAAACTCCGTCTCTACTAAAAATACAAAATTAGCCGGGAATGGTAACGCATGCCTATAGTCCCAGCTACTTGGGAGGCTGAGGCAAGAAAATTGCCTGAACCCGGTAGGCAGAGGCTGCAGTGAGCCAAGAGGGTACCACTGCACTCCAGCTTGAGCAACAAGAGCAAAACTCCCTCAAAAAAAAAAAGAAAAAAAAAAGATTTACACGTGTTATCTCAAGAAAACTAATGAGGTAGGAACTCAAATATAAGTGGATTTAAGAGATCTCTGGTAACCTTTGACACATCAGTTCTACAGGGGAAGGCGCTAATACAGAAAAAGATTCAAGAGGGAGAATGAATTGATTCTCCATAGTGGCTATCCTAACACTGTCCCTCTGAGCACCATCACACTCATTCCCTCCTTAACACCTAACACAGTCTCCTACTTTGAGGAATTAGGCATGAATAACTATAACTTCTGCTGCTTGTTTTGCAAACTATGGAAGGATAGATCTCTTATATCTTCCTAAGGCTCATCCAACCCCATCATGCCACGTATTCCAAGATTTTTTCAATTTGTTTTCCCTGTCTTGAATCTTCCCCACCCCCGACAGTTTCCGACTCCCAAACATGGTTAAGCTCCCTAAAGCATCCTTCCCTCAATCCTATTTCTTCCTCAGTCTATTTTTTCTCCTTTCCACTAATGCAAGATTTTTTGAAAGATTAGAATAACCTACATCTGTTACCTTTAATGAGATGCTCAGGAGGTGGAGGTAACGATGCCAGGAGGAAAAATGTTAGAATATTTGAAGAAATGGGCGTAGTGGCTCACACCTGTAATCCCAGCACTTTGGGAGGCTGAGGCGGGTGGATCATGAGGTCGGGAGATTAAGACCATTCTACCCTGGCTAACATGGTGAAACCCCATCTGTACTAAAAATGCAAAAAAATTAGCCGGGAGTGGTGGCGGGCGCCTGTAGTCCCAGCTACTCGGGAGGCTGAAGGCAGGAGAATGGTGTGAACCCAGGAGGCGGAGTTTGCAGTGAGCTGAGATCACGCCACTGAACTCCAGCCTAGGCAAAAGATCAAGACTCCGTCTCAAAAAAAAAAAAAAAAAAAAAAAA
>NW_016806834.1:930683-973134 GCF_001698545.2 Rhinopithecus bieti | reverse complement strand
TTTTTTGAGATAGGATCTCACTCTATCAACCATGCTGGAGAGCAGTGGTGTGACCATATCTCACTGCAGGCTCAAATTGCTGGGCTCAAACGATCCTCCCACCTCAGCTTCCTGAGCAGCTGGGGCTACAGGCACATGCCACCGCACCTGGCTAATTAAAAACAAACAAACAAACAGAGATAGAGATAGGGTCTCACTATGTTCCCCAGGCTGTTCTCAAACTCCTGGGCTCAAGCAATCCTCATGCGTTGGCCTCCCAAAGTGCTAGCATTAGTGGCATGAGTCACCATGCCTTGGCCTGTAATGTTATTAAGATGATACTGTTATCACAATTAAATATAATGATCCACTGATATTCTGGAGACAACTCAGAAAATTTTAAAATAAACTAGGTATTGAATGATATTAAGGATTTCTAATTAATTCTGTTAGATTTTTTTTTTTTTTTCGAGATGGAGTCTTGCTCTCTCACCAGCGTGGAGTGCAATGGTGGGATCTCAGCTCACTGCAACCTCCATCTCCCGGGTTCAAGTAATTCTCCTGCCTAAGCCTCCCAAGTAGCTGGGATTATAGGCGTGTACCACCACACCCAGCTAACTTTTTGTATTTTAGTAGAGACGGGGTTTCACCACGTTGTCTGGGATAGTCTCAAACTCCTGACCTCATGATCCACCCACCTCGGCCTCCCAAAGTGCTGGGATTTACAGGCGTGTGGCACTGTAATTCAAGCGATTCTCCTGCCTCAGCCTCCCAAGTAGCTGGGATTACAAGTCCGCACAACCATGCCTGACTAATTTTTTGTATTTTTAGTAGAGACAGGGTTTCACCACATTGGCCAGGCTGGTCTTGAACTCCTGACCTTAGGTGATCCGCCCGCCTCAGTCTCCAAACGTGCTGGGATTACAGGCGTGAGCCACTGCGCCCGGCCTATTAGATCTTAACAAAGGTACTATGGCCAAATACCAAAAAAAAAAAAAGCTTTATTTTTTAGAGCTACACATTAAAATATTTAGGGGAAAATATCATGATGTCTACAATTAATAAACAATTCAGAAAATAAAAGGGAAAAAATCCCCCAAAATATTAGCATGTAAAAATTAGCTATTTTTTGAAAAGGTATCTGCACTCCCATGTTTATTGCTGCACAGTACACAATAGACAAAATATGGAAACAATGTAAGTGCCCATCGACAGATGAATGAATAAAGATGATTTGGTGGCTCTGCACAGTGGCTCATGAGGTCAGGAGTTTGAGACCAGCCTGAACAACACGGTGAAACCCCATCTCTACTAAAAAAATACAAAAAAATTAGCCGGGCGTGGTGGCACGTGCCTGTAATCCCAGTTACTTGGGAGGCCGAGGCAGAAGAATCTCTTTAACCCGGGAGGCGGAGGTTGTGGTGAGCCAAGATTGCGCCACCGACCTTCAGCCTGGGCAACACAGCAAGACTCCTTCTCAAAAAAAAAAAAAAAAGATGTGGTATATATACTCAGTGGAATATTATAGACATAAGAAAGAATGAAATTCTGTCATGCAGCAACACGGTTAGAACTGGAGATCATTAATGTTAAGTGAAGTAAGCCAAGCACAAAAAGACAAATATCACATGTTCCCACTCATATGTGGGAGATAAAAGAAAGTAGATCTCACGAAGAGAGAGCAGAATGGTGGTTACCAGAGGCTGGGAAGAGCAGGGGAGTAGGGAGTTGAAGAGAAGCTGACCAATGGGTACAAATACATGGTCTGAAAGAAGAAATAAGACTTAGGGCTAGACAGATCAGTAGGGTGACTATAGTTTACAATAACCTGTTGTACATTTCAAAATAGCTAGAAGAGAATAATTTGAATGTTTCCAGCATAAAGAAACACATATTTAGAATGATGAATATTCCAAGTACATTGATTTAATTTTTACAGATTATATGAATGTATTAGATTATCACATGCATCCCTAAGCCATGTACACGTATTATTAATCAATTTTTTTTTTTTTAAAGCTACTTTTGGGCTGGGCACGGTGGCTCATGCCTGTAATCCCAGCACTTTGGGAGGCTGAGGCGGGTGGATCACAAGGTCAGGAGTTTGAGACCAGCCTGGCCAACATGGTGAAACTCCGTCTCTACAAAAAATACAAAATCCCAGCACTTTGGGAGGCCGACGCAGGTATATTATTTAAGTCCAGGAGTTTGAGACCAGCCTGAACAACATGGCGAAACCCCATTTCTGCTAAAAATAAACAACAACAAAAAAATTAACCGAGCATGGTGTCACATGCATGTAATCCTAGAAACTTGGAAGACTGAGGCACAATAATTGCTTGAATCTGGAAGGTGCAGGTTACAGTGAGCCAAGATCACACCATTGCACTCCAGCCTAGGTGACAGAGCGACTGTCTCAAAAAACAAAAGACAAACAAAAACCAAAAAGGCCAGGCTAGGTGGCTCACGCCAGTAATGACAGCTTTGAGAGGCCGAGATGGGTGGATTGCTCGAGCTCAATAATTTGAGACCAGCCTGGGCAGCATGACAAAACTCCCATCTCTACAACCCCCCTCACCTCCCCCCAAAAAAACCCCAAAATTAGCTGGGCATGGTGGCATGTGCCTGTAGTACCAGCTATTGAGGAGGCTGAGTTGTGAGGATCATCTTAGCCTGGGAAGTGGAGGTTGCAGTGAGCCAAGACTGTGCCACTGCACTCCAGCTTGGCTAACAGAGTGAGACCCTGTTTCAAAAAACAAACAAACAAAAAACTACTTTCATGCCAGATCTGTCAAGGGTGCAAAAAAGGAAGTGACAAAAGACTGCAAGAATAAAATTGATATTACTAAGGAAAGGTGATTTTGGTAAGTATAAAATTTTGTCCTAAGAGACTCAAAAATTAAGTCAGGGAAACCAAGAGAAAAAAGATCAATGAGGGTTTACATTGTTTCTTTTCCATAAGGAAAAGCTTATCTTCCCTCTGTGGAATTTTATTATTTGTGGAATTTTGGAGTAACAAAACCCACCCACCATATTATGCGTAAAAATGAGTTAGGTACCCAGCCTGGGTAACACAGCAAGACCCTGTCTCTACCTCCAAGAAAAGGAATAAATTAGCTGGGTGTGGGGGCGTACGTCTACAGTCCCAGCTACTAAGGAGGCTGAGGTGGGAAGACTGCTTGAGCCCAGGGGTTTGAGGCTGCAGTGAGCTATGATTGCATCACTGCACCCCAGCCTGGGTGGCAGAGCAAGACCCTGCTGTCTCAAAAAACTGGTGTTTTCACTGAGAGGTATGGATGAGTTACTCTGGCTTCACACAACTGACAGTGAAGAATCTTGAGTCCTATTCTAGACCAAGCTGGCTACCCTGGCACTACACTGCAGTGTCACCATTGATTCTTTTTTTTGAGATAGAGTCTTGCTCTGTTATCCAAGGTGGAGTGCAGTGGCATGATCATGGCTCACTCTAGCCTTGACCTACTGGGTTCAAGCAATCCTCCCACCTCTACCTCCTGAGTAGCTAGGACCATAGGCATGTGCCACCACACCCAGCTAATTTTTTTTTTTTGGAGAGCCGGGGTTTCTCCATGCTGCCCAGGCTGGTTTTGAACTCCTAAGCTCAATCTGCCTGCCTCAGCCTCTCAAAGTGCTGAGATTACAGGCGTGAACCACTGCACCTGGCCCGGTTGATTCTTTTTTTTTTTTTTAAGTTTAATATTTTTTTTATTTTATTTTCATTTAATTTTAATTTTTTTTTTTTTTTTTTTGAGATGGAGTCTCGGCTATGTCGCCCAGGCTGCGGGTGCAGTGGCCGCCATCTCGGCCTCACTACAAGCTCCGCCTTCCCGGGTCACGCCATTCTCCTGCCTCAGCCTCCCGAGTAGCTGGGACTACAGCGCGCCCGCCACCAATGCCGGCTAATTTTTGTATTTTTTTTCAGTAGAGATGGGGGTTTCACTGTGTTAGCCCAGGATGCGTCTCGATCTCCTGACCTTCTGATCCACCCGCCTCGGGCTCCCAAAGTGCTGGGATTACAGGCGTGAGCCACCGTTCATTTTATTTTTTGAGACGGAGTCTCACTGTGTCGCCCAGGCTGGAGTGCAGTGGCGTGATCTTGGCTCACTGCAAGCTCTGCCTTCTGGGTTCACGCCATTCTCCTGCCTCAGCCTCCCGAGTAGCTGGGACTACAGGCACCCGCCACCACGCCCGGCTTTTTTGTATTTTTAGAAGAGATGGGGTTTCACTCTGTTAGTCAGGATAGTCTCGATCTCCTGACCTTGTGATTCGCCCGCCTCGGCCTCCCAAAGTGCTGGGATTACAGGCGTGAGCCACCACGCCTGGCCCGGTTGATTCTAATATACATTCTACTCCCAAATGATTAGTCCAAAGTTCCACTGTCTAATATGGTGGCACCAGCAACATGTATCTAGTGAACACTTAACATGTGGTAAGCTCGAATCCAATTTAGATTTGTATTTCAAAAAATCTGTTTTTTAATGGAGGAAAAAAGAATGACAAATATCTCATTAATTTTAAATTTTGAGTTCATGTTGAAATATTTTTAATATACTGAATAAAATATGCCGTTAAAATTAATTTTGCCTATTTTTTAAAACTTTACAGTAGACCCCCTTTGCCAATGGGAAATATATGTTCCAAGACCTCCAGTGCATACACGAAACCTCAGATAGTACTGAACCCCATACATACCATGTTTTTTCATATATATATATATACACACACACACACCTATGATAAAGTTTAATTTATAAATTAGGCAAAGAGATTAACAATAAAAAATTATATATAAAAGGACAATTATAACAATACACTGTAATAAAAGTTATGTAAATGCAGTCTCTCTCAATAATCTTACTGTACTGCACTCACCTAGTTTTGGACTGTGATTGAGACTAACTAAAATTGAGGATAAGGGAGCACTACTGTATTTAAAGTGAAAAAAATTAAAATTACCCATGAAGCTTGCATATTTCTACTGCCTAGTGTTAGTGTAACCCATTAATGTCAATTCCATTTCCCTTGCCAATAAATAGTCAGTCAAAGAGATATAGAAGGAAAGCAATTCTCACTCATACGAAAACAGATTCAAGAAAGAAAGATGGGAAGATAAGGTCTCTTCTTTGTCTAACAATTTTTTGTCTGGACATAGTGCCTGACACTTACACAGTCACCCTGCTATGAGCCAGAGACAAGAGAATTATTGAAAAAGAGCAGGGCAGTCAAGTTCTAGGCTGAAGCATCCATTTCTGTATCTCTCAGTTAAATGATATAAAAGATATTCTTATTGTTTTATTTTGTTTTGAGATAGAGACTCGCTCTGTCATCCAGGATGGAGTGCAGTGGTGTAATCTCAGCTCACTGTAACCTCCACCTCCTGGGATCAAGTGATTCTCATGCCTCAGCCTCCTGAGTAGTTGGGATTACCGGCGTGCACCACCACACCCAGTGAATTTTTGTATTTTTAGTAGAGATGGGCTTTTGCCATGTTGGCCAGGCTGGTCTCCCCTGGCCTCAACTGATCCACCCACCTAATCCTCCCAAAGTGCTGGGATTACAGGTGTGAGCCACCACACCCAGTCCTTGTTCTTTAATTCATTTTTAGTTAAGGATTTTCATTTGCAGCAAATGCTTCCAGATAATATGCATATGTCTTTTATGCTTTTGATCATGCTGTTTTCAATCACCTAAAAGCTTTTCTTACTACTTTCCATCCGTCTAAACCTTTCTTTTTTTTTTTTTGAAACGGGGCTCGCTCTGTCGCCCAGGCTGGAGTGCAGTGGCCGGATCTCAGCTCACTGCAAGCTCCGCCTCCCGGGTTCACGCCATTCTCCTGCCTCAGCCTCCCGAGTAGCTGGGACTACAGGCGCCCACCAGGTCGCCCGGCTAGTTTTTTGTATTTTAGTAGAGACGGGGTTTCACCGTGTTAGCCAGGATGGTCTCGATCTCCTGACCTCGTGATCCGCCCATCTCGGCCTCCCAAAGTGCTGGGATTACAGGCTTGAGCCACCGCACCCGGCCCCGTCTAAACCTTTCTTAAATTTAAGCACAACTTTCTCGGAAACCTAGCCACAAGGATTTTTTTCCCTTCTCTGAACTATTTCACCTATCAGTGATAAAAATGTCTGTTTATAATATGCTATCTTGTTCTCACATTTTCCTATATTTACATAATTTTTGTCTTTACAAAAAAACTGGAAATCCCGTAAAGGACATCAGAAGTATTCTCAACACTGGGCTTAAATCCTCACAATGTCTTCTTAGTAGAGGTGTATTTAGAGGTGTGTGCTCATAAGCAAGTGACTTAATTTCTTTGAGCTTATGTTCAGCTTACATCTATCTATAAAATGTACAGTGTAGAAAACATTCCAGCTCAACTTGTATTTCATTGAAAGCACTGTCTTAATGATAAAGTACTTAATAATATTAATCTTTATTTTTTGGAAGATGGAATTTTGCTCTTGTTGCCCAGACTGGAGTGCAATGGCATGATCTCAGCTCACTGCAACCTCTGCCTCCCGGGTTCAAGCGATTCTCCTGCCTCAGCCTCCCGAGTAGCTGGGATTACAGAAGCGCCCACCACAATGCCCGGCTAATTTTTGTATTTTTAGTAGAGATGGGGTTTCGCCATGTTGGCCAGGCTGGTCTCAAATTCCTGACCTCAGGTGATCTGCCCACCTCAGCCTACCGAAGTGTTGGGATTACAGGCATTAGCCACCGTGCCCGGATATATTATCTTTTTTTTTTTTTTTTTGAGATGGAGTCTTGCTCAGTCGCCCAGGCTGGAGTGCAGTGGCACGATCTCAGCTCACTGCAAGCTCCGCCTCCCGGGTTCATGCCATTCTCCTGCCTCAGCCTCCCAAGTAGCTGGGACTAACAGGTGCCCGCTGCCATGACCGGCTAATTTTTTGCATTTTTAGTAGAGACAGGGTTTCACCGTGTTCGTCAGGATGGTCTCGATCTCCTGACCTCGTTATCTGCCTGCCTCGGCCTCCCAAAGTGCTGGGATTACAGGCGTGAGCCACCACGCCCGGCCCATATTATCTTTTATCCTACTTAATTTCTTTGAGCTTATGTCCAGCCTACATCTATAAAATGTACAGTGTAGAAAACACTCCAGCTCATCTTATATTTCATTGAAAGCAATGTCTTCATGATAAAGTACTTCATAATATTATCTTCTATCCTACATAAAACCTATCAGGGTATTAACTAAAGTGGATGAGCAAATAGATGACTGTTCCTTCTATAAAGAGACCTAAGAAATAAATTCATTACGTTTGTTTTTCTATAGTGGTTCTGAATCAAGGCCCCTAATAATTCAGGATCTAAGACTGAACTCAATCCATGCTTGAACAAAATAAAAGTCAGGCTTGTAAAAAAAAAAAAAAACAAGGTGAATGAAGTAAAGAACTGGCTACAAATATGAAAAGTACTTCCTCTACACTGTTACCCACATGTAAATAAATATAATGGGCTCCCCCCAGCGCCATTCAATGAGTGAACGGCAAGGTATATTCCCCTAGAGTTTAAGAGTTTCCAAACTTACTAGTAGATTCATAGGGACTATGAACATTTTCCAAGTGGCACTGAAGCTGGAAGGGAGTGGAAAACTGGCGGTAACAGTGCTGGCAGATAGTGTGACCATCTACCTCACCGTTCTGCTGATCGAGTTCTACGTGGTGTTTCATATGGTTCATGAATCTGTAATAAAGCACAAAGAGAAAGTACAGAAAACATAAAAAATCAGTAGCCTTTTAGAAATATAATGGTAAAATCACAGAACAAACATTATCTACTCCCCTCCATTCCCCAAACTTCCTGTTTGGGATATCCTTTTCTGAGCCCAGAAAGATAGTGAGTTCTTGAAACTAAGAGAGTTCTGTGAAAGGAGATGTACTGGTTTCCTTTACTCGATCCAGTGACCTTTTGTTTAATACCACAATATCTCCTTCTATAGTCCTAGTTACTGATTCAAAGATAACCCCAGCAAGATTGCATAGTAGTTAGGTCCATTCTCCAAAGAGAAAGACTTAAAATATATAAGAAAATGTAAGTCTTCTCTTGTCCAAGGTAACCTCCAAGGCTCTTCAACACTTACCGAATATTGTTTTTTAGCCTTTTGGTACAATGTGGGCATCGGAAAGATGTGGCGACCTTAGGGAAATTTGTGAGCTGGGCTACTTTGCCACCATCCCGTCCATAGTAGAAGTCATCTACAAGCATAATGAGTTTGGTCTGGACGGCATCACCCACGTTCTCATTTGGCTCTGGTACTTTGGTAGGTGGTGACAGAGCAGGAATAGGTGTAGAAGAGGGTGTGGAAGCAACAGGAGCTGTTTTCTCAGGGGATGGGGGCTTTGCTGCTGATGGGACACTGGGTTCTGAATCCAGGGACTTTCCTTTCTTCTGGTATTCAACCATTTCTGGGCAACAGTACTATAAAGAAAGACATCTGATCATTCTGGTTATCCTGGGGGCTAGAATGTGCTAACTCCTTAACTTCACTACCATTCCTTGTTAACGGTTTGGTTTCAGGTATTCTCATTCAGCTTTCACCCTTCAGTCTTTCAGTGTTTCCAAGTTTCACTCCTTTTCTAGAGTATATCCACAGCCATATGCCACCCAAACACCATACTTTGTACTTCTCCCTCCTGCCTGTCTTAGGTCCCTTAATCATTAGTATAACTCGGCTCTGAGCTCCCTGGCAAAAAACATTTTCCAACCTTTTTATCTGGACTAATACCAAAAAATGAAAAGCTAAAAAAATGGAAGTAAGAGCTCCCAATTCATCCAATGATACAATTAACAGAAAATGAACTGAGGCCAATATGGTTTGAGTCCTTATTACCTATAAACCTGTTCTTCTGTGTGGTTTCAAAATCTACTATGCTAAGAAAGTAAGATCACATATGTTCTGATCTATTTGAGGGTCTTTAAATGTATTCCATCACATTCCAAAGTACACAGCTCTTTTAAAAACAGACCAAGAGAAACAGTAACCCTTTAAAAAGCTTCAGTCATTTTAGAGCCCCTGCTTCACAAGCTTCCAATATTAATGAAGGTAAATGGCAGAAGCCACTTAAGCTGGATCACAGGTGATATCACTTACACACATGTGACCTCTCAAAGCTTCAGTAACACGAAATTGAGCATTACACCGTGGACATATTTTCCGTCCACCATCCTGGAGGTCAAATACTGGGATGGAAGAGGTCACTGAAAAAAGTAAGAAGAATTGATAAGATTAATACAATGACAGTGGAAAAAGATTACTAACCTTTTGGGAAAAGGTCAAACACTCCCTGAGAAATATATAAAAGGATAAGCAAGCATGAGAGATCACTATGGTTTTTTGTTTGTTTGTTTTTTTGAGACAGGGTCTCTCAGTCTGTTGCCCAGGCTGGAGTGCAGTGGCACGACCACAGCTCACTGCAGCCTTGACCTCCCTGGGCTCAAGATCACTATGTTTGAGGCACGTTCCTTTTACTGTTCTAACTCTAGGCCAGGGGTCAGCAAACCACAGCTCGCAGATCAAATCCAGCCCAGCTGCCAGTTTCTGTTTGGCCCATAACCTAAGAATAATTTGTATGTGATTTTTTTTTTTTTTTTTTTTTGAGACGGAGTCTTGCTCTGTCGCCCAGGCTGGAGTGCAGTGGCCGGATCTCAGCTCACTGCAAGCTCCGCCTCCCGGGTTCACGCTATTCTCCTGACTCAGCCTCCGGAGTAGCTGGGACTACAGGCACCTGCCACCTCGCCCGGCTAGTTTTTTTTTTTTTGTATTTTTAGTAGAGACGGGGTTTCACCGTGTTAGCCAGGATGGTCCCGATCTCCTGACCTCGTGATCCGCCCGTCTTGGCCTCCCAAAGTGCTGGGATTACAGGCTTGAGCCACCACGTCCGGCCTGTATGTGATTTTTTTGTTAAGGTTTTTGTTTTTGTTTTTTCAATCTTGCAGAACTGAAGTTATATCCAATAAAAAACTCTCCCCTCGCCTCCAACCCGGCAACCACCATTCAACTTTGTCTCTATGAATTTGACTACTCCAGGTACCTCAAGTAAGTGGAATCATATAGTAATTGTCCTTTTGTGACTAGCCTATTTCACTTTAGCATAATGTCCTCAAGGTTCAACCATGTTGCAGCACTGTTGTAGCAGAATTTCCTTTCTTAAGCCTGAACAATATACCATTGTATGTGAATACCACATTTTATTTATGCCTTTATCAGTTGATGGACCTCTGTGTTGCTTTCACCTTTCAGCTATTGTGAATAATGTTGCAATGAGCATAGGTGTACAAATACCTGTTCTAAACCCTGCTTTCAATTCTTTTGGGTATAGAACCAGAAGTGGAATTCCTGGAGCATACAATTCTATCATTTTTAACTTTTTGAGGAACCATCACACTGTTTCCAAAGTGGCTGTATCATTTTATATTTCCACCAACAGTGCGTAAGGGTTCTGCTTTCTCCACATCCTCAACAATATTTGTTATTTTCCGCTTCTTTGCTGGTAGCCATCCTAATGGGGGTGAGAGGGTACCTCATTGTGGTTTTGATTTGCATTTCCGTAATGATTAATAACGCTGAGCACCTTTTCATGAGCTTATTGGCTATAACTTTCTTTGGAGAAAGGTCTGTTCAGTCCTTTGCCTACCTTTTTTTTTTTGAGATGGGATCTTGCTCTGTCGCCCAGGCTGCAGTGCAGTGGCACGATCTCGCTCACCACAACCTCTGCTTTCCAGGTTCAAGCAATTCTCCCATTTTAGCCTCCTGAGTAGCTGGGAATACAGGCACACAACACTGTGCCTGGCTAATTTTTGTATTTTTAGTAGAGACAGGGTTTCACCATATTGGTCAGGCTGGTCTTGAACTCCTGACCTCGTGATCCACTTGCCTTGGCCTCTCAAAGTGCTGGGATTACAGGCATAAACCACTGCACCCAGCCAATCCTTTGCCTATTTTTTTTTGTTTTTTTTTTTTGTGAGACGGAGTCTCGCTCTCACCCAGGCTGGAGTGCAGTGGAGCCATCTCGGCTCACTGCAAGCTCCGCCTCCTGGGTTCATGCCATTCTCCTGCCTCAGCCTCCTGAGTAGCTGGGACCACAGGCACCTGCCACCGCACCCGGCTAATTTTTTGTATTTTTAGTAGAGATGGGGTTTCACCGGGATGGTCTCGATCTCCTGACCTCGTGATCTGCCCACCTAGGCCTCCCAAAGTGCTAGGATTACAGGCGTGAGCCACGGCGCCCGGCCTCCTTTGCCTATTTTTAAAAAAGGTTGTTTGGGAATTTTTTTGATGTTGAACTATAGGAATTCTCTATATATTCTGGATGTCAACCCCTTATTAGAGACATAATTCGCAAATATTTTCTCCCATTCTGTGGCTTCCCTTTTCACTGTGTTGATAATGTCCTTTGATGCACAAAAGTTTTAAATTTTGATATAATTTAATTTACCTATTTTTTTCTTTTCTTGCCTATGCTTTTGGTGTCATATCCAAGAAATAGTAATCATTGTCAAATCCAGTATCATGAAGCTTTTTGTCCTATGATTTTTCTAAGAGTCTTATAGTTTTAGTTCATTTAGGTCTTTGATCCATTTTGAGTTAATTTTTGTATTTAGAGTAAGGTAAGGTTCAACTTCATTTTTTTTGGACACGGATATCTAGTTTTCCCAACACCATTTTTTTTTTTTTGAGACGGAGTCTCGCTCTGTCGCCCAGGCTGGAGTGCAGTGGCCGGATCTCAGCTCACTGCAAGCTCCGCCTCCCGGGTTTACGCCATTTTCCTGCCTCAGCCTCCCGAGTAGCTGGGACTACAGGCACCAGCCACCTCGCCCGGCTAGCTTTTTGTATTTTTTAGTAGAGACGGGGTTTCACCATGTTAGCCAGGATGGTCTCGATCTCCTGACCTCGTGATCCGCCCGTCTTGGCCTCCCAAAGTGCTGGGATTACAGGCTTGAGCCACCACGTCCGGCCTGTATGTGATTTTTTTGTTAAGGTTTTGTTTTGTTTTTTCAATCTTGCAGAACTGAAGTTATATCCAATAAAAAACTCTCCCCTCGCCTCCAACCCGGCAACCACCATTCAACTTTGTCTCTATGAATTTGACTACTCCAGGTACCTCAAGTAAGTGGAATCATATAGTAATTGTCCTTTTGTGACTAGCCTATTTCACTTTAGCATAATGTCCTCAAGGTTCAACCATGTTGCAGCACTGTTGTAGCAGAATTTCCTTTCTTAAGCCTGAACAATATACCATTGTATGTGAATACCACATTTTATTTATGCCTTTATCAGTTGATGGACCTCTGTGTTGCTTTCACCTTTCAGCTATTGTGAATAATGTTGCAATGAGCATAGGTGTACAAATACCTGTTCTAAACCCTGCTTTCAATTCTTTTGGGTATAGAACCAGAAGTGGAATTCCTGGAGCATACAATTCTATCATTTTAACTTTTGAGGAACCATCACACTGTTTCCAAAGTGGCTGTATCATTTTATATTTCCACCAACAGTGCGTAAGGGTTCTGCTTTCTCCACATCCTCAACAATATTTGTTATTTTCCGCTTCTTTGCTGGTAGCCATCCTAATGGGGTGAGAGGGTACCTCATTGTGGTTTTGATTTGCATTTCCGTAATGATTAATAACGCTGAGCACCTTTTCATGAGCTTATTGGCTATAACTTTCTTTGGAGAAAGGTCTGTTCAGTCCTTTGCCTACCTTTTTTTTTTTGAGATGGGATCTTGCTCTGTCGCCCAGGCTGCAGTGCAGTGGCACGATCTCGCTCACCACAACCTCTGCTTTCCAGGTTCAAGCAATTCTCCCATTTTAGCCTCCTGAGTAGCTGGGAATACAGGCACACAACACTGTGCCTGGCTAATTTTGTATTTTAGTAGAGACAGGGTTTCACCATATTGGTCAGGCTGGTCTTGAACTCCTGACCTCGTGATCCACTTGCCTTGGCCTCTCAAAGTGCTGGGATTACAGGCATAAACCACTGCACCCAGCCAATCCTTTGCCTATTTTTTTTTGTTTTTTTTTTTTGTGAGACGGAGTCTCGCTCTCACCCAGGCTGGAGTGCAGTGGAGCCATCTCGGCTCACTGCAAGCTCCGCCTCCTGGGTTCATGCCATTCTCCTGCCTCAGCCTCCTGAGTAGCTGGGACCACAGGCACCTGCCACCGCACCCGGCTAATTTTTTGTATTTTAGTAGAGATGGGGTTTCACCGGGATGGTCTCGATCTCCTGACCTCGTGATCTGCCCACCTAGGCCTCCCAAAGTGCTAGGATTACAGGCGTGAGCCACGGCGCCCGGCCTCCTTTGCCTATTTTAAAAAAGGTTGTTTGGGAATTTTTTTGATGTTGAACTATAGGAATTCTCTATATATTCTGGATGTCAACCCCTTATTAGAGACATAATTCGCAAATATTTTCTCCCATTCTGTGGCTTCCCTTTTCACTGTGTTGATAATGTCCTTTGATGCACAAAAGTTTTAAATTTTGATATAATTTAATTTACCTATTTTTTTCTTTTCTTGCCTATGCTTTTGGTGTCATATCCAAGAAATAGTAATCATTGTCAAATCCAGTATCATGAAGCTTTTGTCCTATGATTTTCTAAGAGTCTTATAGTTTTAGTTCATTTAGGTCTTTGATCCATTTTGAGTTAATTTTGTATTTAGAGTAAGGTAAGGTTCAACTTCATTTTTTTTGGACACGGATATCTAGTTTTCCCAACACCATTTTTTTTTTTTTGAGACGGAGTCTCGCTCTGTCGCCCAGGCTGGAGTGCAGTGGCCGGATCTCAGCTCACTGCAAGCTCCGCCTCCCGGGTTTACGCCATTTTCCTGCCTCAGCCTCCCGAGTAGCTGGGACTACAGGCACCAGCCACCTCGCCCGGCTAGCTTTTGTATTTTTTAGTAGAGACGGGGTTTCACCATGTTAGCCAGGATGGTCTCGAACTCCTGACCTCGTGATCCGCCCGTCTCGGCCTCCCAAAGTGCTGGGATTACAGGCTTGAGCTACCACGCCCGGCCAGCCAACACCATTTTTTAAAGGTTTTTACCTTTTTTTGAGATAGGGTCTCGTTCTGTTGCAGTGGCATGACCACGGCTCACTGCAGGCTCAACCTTCTGGGTTCAAGCCATCCTCTCACCTCAGACTCCTGAGTAGCGAGGACTGCAGACATACACCACCACACCTGGCTAATTTTTTTTTTTTTTTTTTTAGAGAAGGGATCTCACCATGTTGCCCAGGCTGGTCTCAAACTCCTAGGCTCAAGTGATCCTCCCACCTTGGCCTCCCATAATGCTGGGATTAGATGTGAGCCACTGCATCTTGCGGTTTTATTTTAAAAGGTTGAAATAAAAGAATAAAATTTTTCGACACATGAAAATTTTATGAAACTTAAATTTCAGTCCAGAAATAGTTTTTAGTGGAGCAAAGCCATGCTCATTCGTTTATGTACCTGTGGCTGCTTCCACACCACAACAGCACAGCTAATAGCTGCAACAGAGGCTATGTATTGTGCACAAAGCCTACAAATTTACTACTAGACCCTTTACAGAAAACATTTGCTGACCCCTGCTCTAGACCATCGAAAACCCTCATGCTCATATTCTCAACCTGAAGATCTCTCTACCAAATCCCATCTTTAAAACCTTGTTTAGAAATCCATCTCTTCCATGAAGTTATCTTTCATTATCTCACCAATCTCTTGATCAATCAATTTTACTAATCTGCAAAGCACAATTACACACAGAATTTCTTGGAGCTGATTCAGTTACACGTTTTATAAGTGACTTTCTCCTTACTAAAGTTTCTATAAGAACAAACTACAGCAGCTATATTTTATTTTATTTCTGTATTTCTGAGTATAGAGCTCTGATACAACGAACGCTTTAGTAATGTTTTTGAATGACTGGCTGCTCAGGGTCTTTCAGGTTATTGTACCTTTCATTGATGACTCAGGTCCGCTGGTTCTTTGAGAGCCATGAGCAGAGCTGTTGTTGGACACCACCACTGGCCCAGCACTCTGGCCCAGGGAAGGGATTGTGTTAAGGGTATTCACCAATTTGGCCACTTCATTGCTATTTTCACCTGTAACGCCAGGTCGCTTCACAGTGACAAAGCTGGCAATGCTCACTGCAGGTGGAGAGGGGAAGGAGGGAGCTACGGTGACCAAGTGATAATCATCTGTTCTCCACCCTCCATCCCATCCTAGCTCTGCCATCTCCTCTTCCCAAGCCTTACCTAGCTTGGGATTCGTGGTCTGGTTTGACTGGCCAGGAGACTGAACAGCTAGTTGCCCCAGTGAGGTTGGCTGTGTGGCAGTGGGAGTGGTGGAAGTGCTGGGAGTGGACTTGGTCTGCTGGGACTGGGACTGTGGGACGGTGCTTCGAATGGTAAGAGTGGCCGGGATGACGGTGGTGAAGGTGTTGGTGGTGGGCCTCACAGGCATTGTGGAGCCTGGCCTCACAGGGGTCATCTGGGAGAACACTTGTGGAACTCCAACTGTCGGCTTAACAAACTGGGTACCTGGGGCTTTAAAAGAGAGATAAAGTACCAGATCTTGGTCAGTGAGCTCACCTATAACACATTCTCCCTGCCTTTACTGGAAAGATTATTTCCCCAAACTGATGGATGATCATCAGAGGTTTCCAAGAGTAGTATAGATTCTAAAGACTAAGAAAGCACAAGGTGTC
Organism: Rhinopithecus bieti; assembly: GCF_001698545.2. NCBI lineage: Eukaryota > Metazoa > Chordata > Mammalia > Primates > Cercopithecidae > Rhinopithecus > Rhinopithecus bieti. The sequence continues at coordinate 957,433 of NW_016806834.1, read as the reverse complement.
CACGTTGACAAAATAAATTAGCCTGGGTAGCCTAAAAACATTTAGTTAAGACTCCCATCTACTCCTAAAACACCTTACTACACTGCCTTTTTAATTCTAAGAATACAATTAGCAGCTTGACCTTGGTACTGGAAGAAAAGAGTGGGAGGCAATATGGGTGTATATAGGCCAAATGGCAAACCTGGTCCTGAAAAAAGAAATCAGTCTTTCTCAGAATACTAAAGGAGTCTTCCGTCCTTTCCTATCAACTCAGAAGACAGACTATGTCATTCTACTAGGATGTCCCAAAGGAGAATGTCTACTGGCTCAACTGCAGACGATTCCACTGAGAAAAATAAAGAAATACCAGGGTAAGCTGGTCAGACTGAGGGCTAAAAACCCCTGTGGGCTATGAGAACAAAAAACAAAACCTTAGGAAGACAAGCTACAGAGGTACCCTTACAAATAGCTAAATTAAGATATTCTTTTTTGGTCTGAATTGTAGTAAACTTATACATGCTAAATAGAGCAATGGAATTCTAAGATTTTAAAAAATTTATCCTTCTCAGAATCTTTTTTTTTTTTTTTTTTTTTTTTTGAGATGTAGTCTCGCTCTGTCACCCAGGGCTGGAGTGCAGTGGCCAGATCTCAGCTCACTGCAAGCTTCCGCCCCACGGGTTTACGCCATTCTCCGGCCTCAGCCTCCGAGTAGCTGGGACTACAGGGCCAGCCACTCGCTCGGCTAGTTTTTTGGTATTTTTAGTAGAGACGGGGGTTCACTGTGTTAGCCAGGATGTCTCGGATCTCCTGTACCACGTGATCTTGCCCATCTTGGCCTCTCAAGTGCTGGGATTACAGGCTTGAGCCACCCGCCGCTTTCAGAATCTTAAAAAACAAAAAAACTATCTAGCAGAATCTTAAAAAAACAACAAAAAAACTATCTAGTCATTGACAGTATTTATCCATAAAGGGAATGGTCATTTGTTTATATCTAAAATCCATGCTATAAAATTAAAACAAAGTTTATAATCCCACCGTGCAAATGAGGAGATGTGTAAGGAGTGAATTTGTGAGTTTGCATTAATAACATTTCTCCAGGATAACAAACTTAATAGCTGACTAAATACCACTTACAGAAAAACAACTGTAAACTCTGTTTTACTACTTCATGAAGGGTGGTAAAAGCTAAACAGACCACCCTGGCCAGATTTTAAAATTGGGCTTAAATCATTAAGATTTTATATTTTCTTTAAATATACTTACTAAATGACTTAGGATATGTAGAACAACAAAACAAATCTTCTGGATGCCGGTTTACTCCAAATGGATAGACATTTTTCCTTACCTGGAACTAGTGTAATTGGTCTAACTGTTTGGCCTTGCTGTACGTTCAGCACAATCCCAACCTGATTCATTGCATTTTGTACAGGCCGGACATTCCTTACAGGAAATCCCTGTATTAAAAAGCAAAATGATCTTTAACATGGAGACCAACTAACACTAACAAACATTGCAGTATGACCTATATCCAAAAAAATTCCCATACTCTTACTTAATGGTTCTCTCTCTAGAATTACAGCTTTTAAATGACTGAGATGGAAAAGTTTAGGAAATTCTGGCAAACTTTTGAGTAACAAAATATCAAAACTAGAGAACAAGCTTTGGTACACATGAGCAAAAATGAAATCCCTGACTTAAGACAGCATCGGTTTAAAAAAACCTCATCAACACATTGGCTCCCTAAAGTGCTAAATGAAGAGAAGTGGGGGTGGGGGAGGGGAAGAGCAATGTTCACCAGAGTGATTCAACATACAAACAATCCTAAGAAATTGTTCCCAAAGTCTACTTCAAAGGCCACCAAACCTTTGGCAAATTCATAAGAATTTACAACTCAGGAAGCCACAGGCAAAGAGAAGCATTTGCCTTTAGAATCAGGCTTTCAGAATTAGGCTTTCAACACATTATATATCAAATAAGTCATCTTCCTTGTCTCCCAAAGGTCTCCATGAACTCCACCAATTACATATATACATCTCCAAAAGTTAACTAACTCATCCCATGGGAAGAGGAGCAGTCCAAGCAAAGGGTGAAAAGCCTCAAGAGCCAAGCATTAAGGCTTCCTAATCCAAGCTTTCCCACTAATTTCTGCCTAGACTTTAATCAAATCACTTAATAAACTTCTAAGGGGTTTAAAGAAGATATTACCCAGCCATGCTATCTATGCTGGGCTTTCCACAGTCAACATCAAATTGCAGAACAGTAAATGAGAAAGCCAGGTCAAGAAACAAGACTTAGAACCACTTCTAATGATGCCAAAGACCCTAAGTCAGAGCTTTCAGAGGTTCACAGTCTTTCCTCTAGCAACCTCGGAATTCAGAGTCCTACTCACCTGCGTAGTGATAAATATTGGTTGTGAGGCCACAGGGGAACTAGTCACATGATTGGCATTCTGCATGACCTGAACAGGCCTCAATACTGGTTGAGTAACCATTGTGCCCAGACCTGGGGCTGGATTCTGGGTCAGGATGAGTGGCTGTCCACCTTGCTGGACCAAAGGATTGCCAGCTAAAGGGTAAAGGAAGAAAAAAAAAAGGAATGTTAGAAACAATGTTAAACCCACTTTATTTTATTTTATCTGATTTACTTTATTTTATTTTATCTGATACAGGGTCTCACTCTGTCACCCAGGCTGGAGCGCAGTGGCACAGTCATGGCTCACTGCAGCCTCAACTTCCTGGGCTCAGGCGATTCTTCCACTTCAGCCTCCCAAGTACAAATCCGTATTTTATTAGAAACAGAAATGGTGTCCTATATGCCAAAATATTCAAGACTGCCACTCATCTCAGGTTTAATGTGACCAAACTCACCAAAAAATTAAGCTTCACCCAAATCTACAACTAACAGAAAAACAGACAGGTAGGGGAGGTTCACTAACACTTTACCCATATGTCTTAACTGGGGATGAAAGACACATTTAGAGTTCTATGTGGCTAGTATCCTGACTCTCATGATTTAAGTGACCACATGTAATCTCCTCCACCAAATCAGCAGAATAAAATATGTTGTCTTTTTTCCATATTTTAACTAGGTAAAGCCTATTTTATTAGAATATAATTTGTTAGCTAATCCCCCTTAATTTTTTAAAAACAATATTCATCAACAAACATTAATTCAGCAAGTACACAGAATCTAAAGAACGGTTTCTCTTCCTAGTGAGTTAAATCCGAGAAATGCAAAATTCTTTAAGCAACCACTGGGAACCCAGAGACTGACAGGCTACCTACTGTAGCCTTTCTCTTTATGTCATCAGGGCTGATAAACAGAAGACCTGGACAAAAACTAACCCACACCAAGTAAAAATGACATGATTTCAGAAGATAATGATTGATTCATGAATAAATATTAATAAACTGGGCTATTTATTATTGAAATATCTTAAATTCCTTTCATTTGTGAGACAATTTTATAAATATTTTTAAGTCCCCTATTGCATGACATTTGGTGAAAAAGCCAATACTAAGTTTCCTGATTTACAAAGAATACTCAAAACCAGATAGAAAATTTCAGAGCGCCAATATACCTAAGCTGAAGAGTCAAGCAGCCCAGGCATGGTGGCTCACGCCTGTAATCTCAGCACTTTGGGAGGCCAAGGCAGGCAATCACTTGAGGCCAGGAGCTCAAGACCAGCCTGGCCAACATGGCAAAACTCCGTCTCTACTAAAAATACAAAAATTAGCCAGGCATGGTGGCGCATACCTGTAATTCCATCTACTTGGGGAGCTGAGGCAGGAGAATTGCTTGAACTAGGGAGGTGGAGGTTGCAGTGAGCCAACATAGTGCCACTGCACTCCAGCCTGGGCGACAGAGCAAGGCTCTGTTTCAAAACAACAACAACAACAAGAAGAAACAAAAAACCAAACAGTCAAGCAAAATATGGCCCCAACTTTTTACCCAAAATCACCAGAATGGGATGGGCCCCTCTGAAATGTATGTTCCACCTGGCAGGTTATATCACCACAGTTAACCACAAAGCTAGACCACCAAAGGAATAGCCATGTAGGTGGCTACTAATGGGCCAACAGTGGCTTATCTCATACTCTCTCAGAAACTGAGAGCTCTTCAGTAGACTAGACCCTCAGTTACTGAGCCAGAAGACTAGTGATTGTAGAGGCAGATAGATAAATAAAACAGAAAATTCCAGCAAGTTCTATCTATGTTAAACTATACTGGCAAGTTATCGATGGTGGGTTTTTAATTTTTTTAAATGTTTTATTATGGAGAAGTCAAAACATACATAAAAAGAGAACACTACAGTGAACCCTGACGTAACCACCACCCTGCTTCAATAATTATCAATGTATGGCAAGTCTTATTTCTTCTATACCTTCTACATACTTAATAGTTCCCATATCACTTTAAAACAAGTTCTAGATCGTATCATCTATAAGTATTTCAAAATGTACCTCCTACATAAGAACTTCAAAAAAAGATAAAATACCAGCATAACTCCTGAACATTATAATAATTATTCAATATCAAATACCCAGTCAAAATTCAAATTTACTTGTTTGTATTTTTTAAAGAATTTGTCTGAATCCAGTTACAAAATGTTTGCGAAGTGCAATTGATGAACATAAGTCAAGCCTTTTAATCTATAGGTTCCCCAACAATCTCTTTCTATCCTTTTGAAATTTATGGTTGAAAAATATTGACTAAGCAAAAGTCTGTATTTTCTAGTCATTATTTTAACTGCTAGGACAAAAGAAAATAAATTATCTCTTATTTATCCTAATTCTAAAAATTCTTAAGGTAATTACTAGCTCAACATCCCAATTAAATACAAGAAGGGAAAGATGGAGGCTTTTTTCATTTCTGTGAAATCAGTCAGCATTAGCAAGTCTCTTAAAGACAGACGAGGTTTCTATGAAACCTGTAAATACCATTATAAAGAATTTTAACAGCATTTTCTGCAAATATTTTATCTCATATCAGAGTCAAGTTTAAATTTTGGTGGATTGTTAGAATTTTTCCAAAAAGGCCGGGCAAGGTGGCTCACGCCTGTAATCCCAGCACTTTGGGAGGATGAGGTGGGTGGATCACCTGAGGTCGGGAGTTTGAGACCAGCCTGACCAACACGGAGAAACCCTTTCTCTACTAAAAATAACAAAATTAGCCAGGAGTAGTGGCGCATGCCTGTAATCCCAGCTACTCGGGAGGCTGAGGCAGGAGAATTGCTTGAACCCAGGAGGCAGAGGTTGCGTTGAGCCGAGATTGCGTCACTGCACTCCAGTCTGAGCAATAAGAGCGAAACTCCATCTCAAAAAAAAAAAAAAAAAAAGAATTTTCCAAAACATGGTACAACGAAAAAGTGGTTTTCTAAGACCAGATCAGATTCACAATGCAACGGAAAGCAAAAGCCAGTCTATGGAAAGTCACACTGGGTAAATTATACTTATTTAGAAGCATTTTAATGATTTCTGCAATCTTATTAAATCTCTGCTCAAAGGAATTCCGCCAATTCAAGTGTCTTACGAGGTTCTATTTCCAGAGGATGAAACAGGCTATCAGAATTCTGGTGCTTAAAAAAAAAAAAAAAAGCCTTTAAAAGGATTATCCAGCCTAGAGCAGTGGTATGTACCTGTAGTCCCAGCTATTTGAGAGACTGAAGCAGGTGGAACACTTGAGCCCAGGAGTTTTGAGTCCGGCCTGGACAACACAGTGAGACTCCCATCTCAAAAACAAAACAAGGCCAGGCGTGGTGGCTCACGCCTACAACATCAGCACTTCGGGAGGCCGAGGCAGGCGGATCACTTGAGGTCAAGAGTTTGAGACCAGCCTGGCCATCAAAGTGAAACCCCATCTCTACTAAAAATACAAAAGTTAGTTAGGTATGGTGGCACATGCCTGTAATCCCAGCTACTTGAGTGACTGAGGCACGACAATTGCTTGAACCTAGGTGGTCGAGGCTTCAGTGAGCCAAGATTGTGCCACTGCACTCCAGTCTGGGCAACAGTGTGAGTGTCAGTCTCAAAAATAAAAAATGAAAAATAGCCAGGCATGGTGGTGTACGTACACCTGTAGTCCCAGCTACTTGGGGGGCCGAGGTGGGAGGATTGTTTGAGTCTGGGAGGTGGAAGGTGCAATGAGCCAGCCATGTTCGTGCCACTACTGCACTCTAGCCTGGGCGACAAAGTGAGACCCTATTTCGAACAAAACAAAGAAAACCTAACAAACAAATGAAACAAAACAATCCACCTCGCTGACAATGAATTCCAAGAGTTTTGTACTTCAGACGTCATATGGTATCAAGCACATTATTTTTTGAGACAGAGTCTCACTCTGTCACCAGGCTGGAGTGCAGTGGCGCGATCTCGGCTCACTGCAACCTCCGCCTCCCGGGTTCAAACGATTTCCCTGCCTCAGCCTCCTGAGTAGCTGGGACTACAGGCCCAGCTAATTTTTTGTATTTTAGTAGAGATGGGGTTTCACCATGTTGGCCAGGATGGTCTCGATCTCCTGACCTTGTGATCTGCCCACCTTGCACATTATTAATTAAAAAAAAAAAAAAAAAATCAAAGAATTATGCAACTAACTTTCTCCCTCTAAGTTTGCTCTCTCTTGATTTCCTTCATTTCTTTTTTTTTCTTCACAAGGAGTTTTGCTCTGTCACCCAGGCTGGAATGGCGTGATCTCGGCTCCCTGCAACCTCTGCCTCCCAGGTTCAAACGATTCTCCTGCCTCAGCGTCCCTAATAGCTGGGATTTCAGGCATGTGCCACCACACCTGGCTAATTTTGTATGTCTAGCTTCTTTCTCAGCATTATGTTTTCAAGGTTCATCTATGTTATAGAATGTATCAGTATTTCATTCCTTTTTATGGGTCAATAATATTCCATTGTGTACATATACTACATTTTGTTTATCCATTAATTGATGGACACAGGTTGTTTTTACTTTTAGCTATAACAAATGATACTGCTATGAACATTAGTGCACAAGTTTTTATGTGAACATATGTTTTCCATTCTCTTGGGTATTCAGGTACGAGTAGAACTGCTGGGTCATATGGTAACTCTATGTTTAACTTTTCGAGGGCCAAGTGAGGTGGCTTATGTCTGTAATCTCAGCACTTTGGGAGGCCAAGACAGGCAGATTACTTGAGGTCAGGAGTTTGAGACCAGCCTGGCCAACATGGTGACATACTGTCTCTGCTAAAAATACAAAAGTTAGCCGGGTGTGGTGGCAGGCACCTGTAGTCCCAGCTACTCTGGAGACTGAGGCATGAGAATCGTTTCAACTTGGGAGGCAGAGGCTGCAGTGAGCTGAGATCGCGCCACTGTACTCCAGCCTGGGTAACAAAGCAGGCTGGTGTGCAGACTCCGTCTCAAAAAAAAAAAGTAATACATGCCACAAACACCTTCCAGTTTGTGGTTTGTCTTCTCAGGGTTTTTTTTTTTTTTTTAAATCACATCTTTAATGTAGTTCTATTTATCAATTTTACCCTTTATGGTTAGCTCTGTTTTTGTATTTGGTTTAAGAAATCTTTCCCTCTTCTGAGATCACCTATTTTTTATTTTAAATTTCTAAACTTTCTAAAGCACACTAAGTGAAACAATACTGAATTGTTTAAAAGTTATTCTCATTTGCTGGCTGGGAGCAGTGTCTCACGCCTGTAATCCCAAAACTTTGGGAAGCCATGGTGGGTGGATCACTTGAGGTCAGGAAATTAGAGACAAGCCTAGCCAACATAGTGAAACCCTGTCTCTACTAAAAATACAGAAATTAGACGAGCATGGTGGCGCATGCCTGTAATCCCAGCTACTAGGGTGGGTGAGGCATGAGAATCGCTTGAACCTGGGAGACGGAGGTTGCAGTGAGTCGAGATTGTGCCACTGTACTCCAGCCTGGGTGATGGAGTGAGACTCTGTCTCAAAAAAACAAATGTTATTCTTATTTGTTATGTTACTAATGTAGTAAAGCAGATAATATACCAATACAATTAAACTGAAGGCTTAAAGGGAAACTGGGTTGTAAGAGGCAATATTTCTCATTCGCTTTATTCTGAAGCCATATCCTTAAAGTTGGATTAGCATTTCAAGAGTTCCTAGGCTGGGCGCGGTGGCTCACGCCTGTAATCCCAGCACTTTGGAAGGCCGAGGTGGGCAAATTACCTGAGGTCAGGAGTTCGAGACCAGCCTGGTCAACCCTGTGAAACCCCATCTCTACTAAAAACACAAAAAACTTAGCTAGGCATGGTGGTGCATGCCTGTAATCACAACTACTCAGGAGTCTGAGGCAAGAGAATTACTTGAACCCAGCAAGTGGAGGTTGCAGTGGGCCGAGATCATGCCACTGTACTCCAGCCTGATTGACAAAGGGAGACTCCGTCTCAAAAAAACAAAAAACGAAAAACAGGAGTATCTGATGAAAAAAGTTACAGAACTGTATGTATTTTTTATATACATATATAAAGTGAGATAAATTAGACAACTGCAATTAATTTAGGCTTATCTATGGATGAATTTTTTTGGAATATACAAGACTGTGGTTACCAGTCTATACCCACTGTCTTCTTTTTTTCATGAACATGGGTTATGGGTTAACATTTTAATTTAAATATTAGAGGCTTTTGAAGCAAATAAAGTCAATTTATACTTTTTAGAAAAAATTAGTACACTGGCCATAGGCAGGCTCAAGAATCAAGGGTACATTCAAGGAGTCAAGGAGACCAGGTCATCTCAGCATGTCATACGATGATGCTCAGCTGGCCTGGCATGGTGGCTCACTCACAACTGTAATCCTAGCACTTTGGGAGGCCGAGGAGGGAGGACCGCTTGAGCTTGGGAGTTTGAGACCAGCCCAGGCAACATGGTGAAACCCTGTCTCTACAAAATTTATAAAAGTTAGCCAGGCATGGTGGCATGTGCCTGTAGTCCTAGCTACTTGCAGGGCTGAGGTGGGAGGACTGCTGAGCCAGGGAGGCTGAGGCTGCAGTGAGCTGTGTTCACGTCACTGCACTCCAGCCTGGGTGACAAAGCGAGATCCTGTTTCGGGGGGGAAAAAAAGCACAGCCATCTCAGTATGGGCCTTGGAACCTTGGGATCAAAGAAAAGGTTAGGTAAGCTGGTTGCTAACAGAACTTTAACAGTTTAAGAGACACACAGGACTAGTCCTGTGGTAGTGGGTTATCAGAACTTATAAACATTAGTGTCACTAAAGTTGGTATACAACTCCCCCACTGCTAAATTTGACTGGCTTAAAAAAAAAAAAAGAAATACACAGGAAAGCAATATAATACAGTAGAAATCCCGAAAGCTTTGAAGTCCAGAGAATTCAAATCCAGTTTAGTTACTTAGCAACTATTAAGTTATTACTTATAACTAAAGCAAATTATTTAGAAGCTCTAGGCCTCAGTTTCCACATCTATAAAATAATATGAATCTTTACATAAATGGTTCCCCATCTTTATATACACAATGGTCCCCATTTATAAGGTTTTTAGAAGTCTAAAGATTTCCCATAAAATAATCATATTTTCAGTACCCAAATACTGAAAACCTTTGGAAATCATGGAGGTTTTAAAGTTTGATAATACCTAAAGTTGGTAACAACATGGGGAAAGAGCTATTGGTGGGCACTTATTTAGAGCAATCTATTAGGATAACATGACAACGTCTATCAAATTATAAACACCTGATCCAGCAAATCTCACCTCTAAGACTTTATATTGCAGATACGTTTTACACAGTGGGCAAAGACACATGCCTAAGAACGTTCACCACAGCATCATTTGTAATCACAAAGGATGGCGACCCGAACAAATGTTCGACAACAGGGGAATGCATATATAAATGGTTATATCCCCAAATTAAAAACCATACACTCTTGTGGCCGGGCGCGGTGGCTCAAGCCTGTAATCCCAGCACTTTGGGAGGCCGAGACGGGTGGATCACGAGGTCAGGAGATCGAGACCATCCTGGCGAACACAGTGAAACCCCATCTCTACTAAAAAATACAAAAAACTAGCCAGGTGAGGTGGCGGGCGCCTGTAGTCCCAGCTACTTGGGAAGCTGAGGCAGAAAGAAGAATGGCGTAAACCTGGGAGGCGGAGTTTGCAGTGAGCTGAGATCCGGCCACTGCACTCCAGCCTGGGCAACAGAGCGAGACTCCGTCTCAAAAAAAAATAAAATAAAATAAAATAAAATAAAAACCATACACTCGTGTAACAGCAATATAAACTGATATAACATTTCTAGATGGCCAATCCAGGAACAATACTGATCACAACTCTTAAAAACTGTGATGATCTTTAAGCCAACAGTTTGTTTCAGAAATATATTCGCAGAACTAATTAACGATGCGAGAAAAGATGCAGAGATAGGAATGTTCACTGAAGCTCCTTAAAACAGCAATATACCCTCTTACAACCCATTGTTAATAAGTTAATCAAATAATGGGAAATAGTCATCAAAAATGTTACAGATGACTATTTATTAAAATAAGATACTCACTATTAAGGGGAAAAGGCAGGCAGAGTAATGTACAACTTGTATAATCTTTTTTTGTAAAAAGAAAATCACCTGGCCGGGTGCGGTGGTTCAAGCCTGTAATCCCAGCACTTTGGGAGGCCGAGACGGGCGGATCACGAGGTCAGGAGATCGAGACCATCCTGGCTAACACAGTGAAACCCTGTCTCTACTAAAAAAAATACAAAAAACTAGCCAGGCGAGGTGGTGGGCGCCTGTAGTCCCAGCTACTCGGGAGGCTGAGGCAGGAGAATGGCGTAAACCCGGGAGGCGGAGCTTGCAGTGAGCTGAGATCCGGCCACTGCACTCCAGCCTGGGCGACAGAGCGAGACTCCGTCTCAATTAAAAAAAAAAAAAAAAAAGAAAGAAAATCACTACATATAACATATAGATGTATATAAAAACAAATATTGTACAGAATAAAAGTAACCACCAGTTATCTTCAGGTGGTGGGATTATGGTTAAACATTTTTTTTCTTCCTTTTGAATTTTTTTTTTACTTTATAGTTTTTCTACAAAGCATGTATTATTTCTGTAGTACTAAAGCTGTTTTAGTTTTAAAGGAAATAAAATAATTAAAAAATGAAGTCCCTTGCAGCAATGCAATGACTCTATGAAAGTGCCTACCTTCAGTTATGAATCTTGAGATATAACTGGTCAACTCATCTTCGGAGTGTTAGAAACAGACATCAGAAATTAAATAGAAACCAGTACTATATAGCCTTTCTAGTAAAAAAAACAAAACAAAACAAAACACTAAAAACGCTAGTCTTTCACCATTTCTTTCATGTAGACAACAACCCTATCCTATCTTCCACACTCAGGAACCAATAAGCAAATGAATCTGCCAGAGAAAATACAGAACTGCCCTGGGAAAATTCTTACCAAACTAATGGAATTTTTGTAATTAAAGAAACAAAAACAACCAACCAAACAAACAAAAAAAGCCCCAGATCTCTTTAACAGTTAGGAATTTTGGGTTGACATTTTCTCTCCTAGAAATTATCAGTAGCAAGAATCTACTGCTCTCTCACTTGAAACACCAGTTATCGAGTCAGCACTAACTTAGAAGGAATAGCACCATCTACAGAAATCACTTCCATATCAGAGAATCATTACTAAATTCATTTTCCAACTAGTAGAACCACATCTGTACCTAACTAAACAGGTATGGCTGCCCCTGAGACCTTTTTTATTCTTTCACCCCTCTAGCCCAGGATTATTATTTCCCAATAATCCCACTTACCATTGTTGTTGGCAATTAGTGTGACAAGAGTCTTCTTTGTACTGTCGCTGTTCTGTGCCCCGCTGCTACTAACGGTGGTGGATGTAGAGAGGTGCCCAGCAACAGAAGCATGGGCAGCGATGGGCACTGGAGCCGAGACTGGCTGCTGGCTCACAGAAACTGTGGGGAAGGGGAGGCACAGTCACTTGGAGACAGGGACAGATGACACTAAAGGATACTGCTCTAATCTTCCCTTTCCATCTTGTTGTGGATCTCTATAGCCAAAAAGTTTCCTGTTTCATAAATCCAACTGTTCATGTGATTTCTCCTCCTACTTAACCCTTAGTCCACCATTTAAACACAAACCCTTCTTCTTTGTCTCACATCTCCTGGTTAATTAGGTTACATCACTGAGCCCACTGAACTGGGATTTTAATACTTTGCTTACATAACACTAGCAAACCTCTACGACTCAAAGGTTTACTATTACCACTAGTGGTATTCATAACCATGCACATTAAGCCATCCAAAAAGACCTTGAACTGTGCCCTATTTCAGCCTAAACCAATGCCATCTTCAGGTCTCAAAACAGGAAAGATAAAAATAAAGAGCAACTGGTACAATTTAGGGGAGCAAAAGAACTACCACTCATTTTCTGCATTCAGGGCAATCTAGAATTTGACTCAGCAGTATCACCTTTATGAAAGAAAAGCTAACAAGCCTAAATTTGTAAACTGTCCATGAAGGCACACAAGGCAATTTCTACTCTGCTCACAAAGGAAACCAAGTTCAAGTAAAAGAAAACAAAACAGAACAAAAAAGACTATGGGAACCTATTTTTGACTGGGTACATAAATGAGCACTGACACACACACACCACCACTTTGAATTCTTGTTCATACATCTTTTAGTAAGAAGACTGCTAGATATTTGATAAACACTGGTTAATCCAACCTTCCGATGTTTTCAATGAAATAAATATATAATTTCTAGCTATATGGATGAGGAAACTGAGGTTTTCACAGACTACAGCATGGGAAAAAAGGTAGCACCGGTGAGTGCCACAATGAGGTCTCCCTGGACTCTTAAAAGTCCTTTTTCATCTCACACTTTGTTAACCAAAATACCATTCAATTTAATTAATTTAAATCATCTAAGATCAGAAGAGCTTTTGTTACCTGTGGTAGTTTTATCCACTGAATTATAATCTTCAACTACAGAGTCCTCAATGACATCACTGATTTTCTGCCACGGCTCCAACTCCTCCTCCTCACATTCCATGAACAGGTCGGTGTCTGCCATGCTACAAGAAAAACATTCAAATAAGATATGGGCCTAAGAATAGGAGATACTGCTTTATACAAAATATGAAATCAGAACTTTGACTCCTTTGGCAACCTACCTCCTTGGGCTCCTTTATCATATCCTCTAGCCTTTCTCCATTTCCAAGGGTTCAGAATTACAACTTTTATTCTTGAATATTAGAATCCATTGCACAGCAAATTATTTAATAATTAGGGCTACAGGCCAGGCATGGTGGCTCCGCCTGTAATCCCAGCACTTTGGGAAGCCGAGGCTTCCACCTGAGGCTGGGAGTTACAGAACCAGACTGGCCAACATGGCAAAACCCTGTCTCTACTCAAAATACAAAAATTAGCCAGGCGTGGCAGTGCGCGCCTGTAATTCCAGCTACTTGGGAGGCTGAGGCACGAGAATCGTTTGAATCCAGGAGGCGGACGTTGCAGGGAGTTGAGATCACAGCACTGCACTCCAGCCTGGGGGACGGAGTGAGACTCCGTCTCAAAAAAAAAAAAAAAAAAAAAATAGGATTATAAAAGTTTAGGCCAGGCACAGTGGCTCACGCTTGTAATCCCAGCATCTTGGGAGGCTGAGGCGGGTGGATCACGGGGTCAGGAGTTCAAGACCAGCCTGGCCAAGATGGTGAAGCCCCATCTCGACTAAAAATATAAAAATTAGCCGGGCGTGCCGGCAGGCGCCTGTAATCCCAGCTACTTGGGAGGCTGAAGCAGAAGAACTGCTTGAACCCTGGGCGGCAGAGGTTGCAATGAGCCAAGATCGCACCACTGCACTCCAGCCTGGGCAATAGAGACTCTGTCTCAACAACAACAACAACAACAACAACAACAACAACAACGTTTAATGTATAATACCCAGGGCCAGGGTCAGGATGAGGACAGTGAGGTGAGTCAAGCAAGTGCAGGATTGGATTCAGTCTTTATTTAAAATAGATGTTTTGTTCATTATGGATTGTTCTGCATTAACACTGATCTTTTAAAAATGATGCATTAAAATGCATTTATTATGATTACTGAACCTCTCTGTACTCCTTTAAATTTTGCACCAAAGATGAGAACCTCACTTGTCATACTCTAGTCCCAGTCCTACTACTACCTTGTACATCTAGTCTAGGAAATTCTGGAGGCTATTCCACTGTGATTTTAGAGTCAATCCTTAATTTGAAAACACTGCCTAAATTACATGTTACTTTAAAAAATTAAAGTCTGAGCTGGGTGCAGTCGCTCAAGCCTGTAATTCCAGCACTTTGGGAGGCCGAGGTGGGCGGATCACCTGAGGTCGGGAGTTCTAGACCAGCCTGACCATCATGGAGAAACCCTGCCTCTACTAAAAATACAAAATGAGCCGGGAATGGTGGCACATGCCTGCAATCCCAGCTACTCAGGAGGCTGAGGTTGGAGAATCGCTTGAACATTGGAAGTGGAGGTTGCAATGAGCCACAATTCATGCCATTGCACTCCAGCCTGGGCAACAAGAGCGAAATTCCGTCTCAAAAATAAATAAATAAACAAACAAACAAACAAACAAATAAATAAATAAACAAATAAAGTCTGTATCTCTGCAATGCAAATGAAGAGTTATTGCTATTCTACCCTCGAGTAACAGTTTACTAAGGGTCAGTTTCCTTGTGTTGGAAAGCGAGTACTATTGTTGTTCAATGTTCAAACACAGCCTTTACTGCAAAAGCTCTAAGTGTCCTTAGAGACTTAGTAATTCTGCTGCTACATCCATAAGCGAAAACCAAAACCAACCAACCAACCTAACCATTCTGTTTACTGAATATAATTAGTTAGGGCCATTCAACTTGACAGTAGCAGTTTGCAAAATGCCCAACAGATGGCATTGTTTCCCTTCAAAAATTAAAAATATCTTGCAATGCCCCAGTGATTTAGCTACAGCCAGGGGGAGTTTGGGTTTTAATGAGTAAAGTGTTTAACTGGATTCTAACTGGTCTTTCATCTTCTATTTTAATTATTTGTCTTTCTAAACCATGAAGCAGGTGAGGAAAGAAAAAGATCTAAGAGATCAACTTAAATTCTCTTATTTTCAGGCTTAATTATATGAAGACAATACTAGCCAGAAACTGAAAAAAAAAAAATCAAATCCATATCACAGGTATTCTCTGAGACAAAGACAACACATGCCTTTATTTTCCAGTCTAATTCCACCACAAAATATATTTTAAACAATTTTTTCCTTAAATACTTACTTTTATTCCATTGTTATTTGCTGTGTAACTTTCTGACAGCTTAGAGTCAACAGATAATTAATGCACAAATATCCAACACCCAGCAGAATGAATATAAACTGTGGATAATAACCTCTGCCGATGTTTTTCAAGGACCTACTTTTGTCCTGACAAAAGTAGAGTTTGACAAGCAAACTCTCCACACATATGAAAACTTTGCTTTGGAATACGAAGAGCTATCAGAATACAAATTGTGGTTTTCAATGTCATGCCTGTGGTTATTTTAGTAGCATATCCAAAAGGGTGTACTTTTATCTTAAGTATTCGTAATACCTTAAGAGTTTCAGTTCTTTATTTTATAAAGCAATGCATTTTAATAAGAATATTGAAATTTCTTCCATTTGATCTTGAGAGAAATGGAAAGAACTCCAGCTTGGGTAACATAGCAAGACTCCATCTCTACAAAATTTTTAAAAAAATTAGCCAGGTGTGTGGCACACACCAGTGGTCCCAGCTACTTGGGAAGACGAGGTAGGAGGATTGCTTGAGGCCAG
The DNA here is from genome assembly GCF_001698545.2 of Rhinopithecus bieti. NCBI lineage: Eukaryota > Metazoa > Chordata > Mammalia > Primates > Cercopithecidae > Rhinopithecus > Rhinopithecus bieti. The sequence goes on along the minus strand of NW_016806834.1, from coordinate 941,645 downwards.
GAGTTCGAGGTTACAGTGAGCTCAAGGTTACAGTAACTGCAGTGGTGCCATTGTACTCCAGCTTGGGCTGGAGAGCAATAAGCCATCCCTACAAAATAAAAAAATGAAAAACAAATGGAATAACCAAAAAGGGTAGATCTGAAAAGATGGCAAAGAAAGATGTTTATGTTCTAACTACTTTTAATCAAGTGAGAAAATATGTCTTCTCCTTAGGTATGCGTACTGCCAAGATATCCAATGTAAATTAAAAGACTCAAAATGAAAAGAAAATCCAACTTGGCCGGACACGGTGGCTCACACATGTAATCGCAACACTTTGGGATGCCAAGAAGGATCATTTGACGTCAGGAGTTCCAAACCAGCCTGGCCAACATGGTGAACTGAAACCCCACCTCTACTAACAATACAAAAAGTAGCCGGACGTGGTGGCACATGCCTGTAATCCCAGCAACTCGGGAAGCTGAGGCAGGAGAATCGCTTGAACCCAGGAGGCAGAGGTTGCAGTGAGCCAAGATCGCGCCACTGCACTCCAGCCTGGGCAACAGAAGCCAGACTCCGTCTCAAAAAAAAAAAAGAAAAGAAAAGAAAAAAAAGGAAATCCAACTTATGGGGAAATATTTTCATGTTTTTTTTAACAACACAGAAGATGGAGTTAGCTAATAAGGTTTGTCAACTCAGAAAATATTAGGTCTGCTGATTGAACATATTTCACAAACGTACCCACAAAGCATCTCTGAAAGACACTGAAGCCAAGTTTTTCAAAACTGTCCTTGATTCTGACCTACACTTTGCTATCTCAGGATGTGATCAATTCCTTTCACTTTCAGCATCTATAACTCAGGGTCAAAAACATGATACAACAGAGATACAGCAACCTAATGTAAATACTCAGCAAACCAAAAATAGAAAATGCAAATTTAGATCCTTCTTCTAGTTTTCTAGTTATTAAAAGGAAACCTTTACTAACATAATAAAATGCAGTATTTAATATTTCTATCAAGATTCTCAGGAAACACCCCAATTCTCTGTGGTCTTTCAAGTGATCCATGGCATACAATCTCCTTTCAACTTTTTTTTTTTTTTTAAAGCCCCAATCAGGGCAAGGACAGCCTTTCAACTATTTTTGAACAAAGAGCACAGGAATTACTAAATATGCAGTGTTAACATGTACATTCAGATTCTGAAAATGTGCCCCCCACCAAAAAAAAAAAATAGATCTTCCAAAACTATCATTCCACACATTTAACCTCCTTCTATACCAAATCTTTCCCATAAGGGAAAAAACAAAACAAAACAAAACAAAACAAAAAACCACAATGCATTTATTCCCCCTCTTCCCTAATTTCTTGCTATGAAGGACTGGATACTTATCACACTAAAAAAAAATTATGTTGAAATGTAATCCTTAATTAAGGGGCATTTTAATTTCTCATTTTTTATTTCAAAACTGCCAAATAGAAATGCAAATTTCAGGTATTAAAGGCCAGCCCATAGTGAATACAGTGCTACATCAAGAAGAAAACGGCCAGGCACGGTGGCTCATGCCTGTAATCCCAACACTTTGGGAGGCCGAGGCAGGGGGATCACCTGAGGTCAAGAGTTCGAGACTAGCCTGGCCAACATAGTGAAACCCCATCTCTACTAAAATACAAAATTAGCCAGGTGTGGTGGCACATGCCTGTAATCCCAGCTACTCAGGAGGCTGAGGTAGGAGAATCGCTTGAACCCGTGAGGAGGAGGTTGCAGAGAGCTGAGATCGTGCCACTGCGCTCTAGCCTGGGCGACAGAGCGAGACTCCATCTCAAAAAAAAAAAAAAAAAAAAAAAAAAAAGAAATAAAAAAAGGAAAACTTAGATGGGCAGTAAATTTGGGACTCATACTACGACCAAGTGAAGAGGCAAATTTTCATACTACAACTATGAGTCTCTGAATCAAGACTGTAGTGGTTCCTTTTCTGCTATTTTTAATGAGATACAAATTTTAATTGAATACAAAAGTTTAGTCACATACGTATCTGTCACTCAGTTTCAAAAACTATCAACTCAAAATGGATTCCTTCATTTATGCCCCCACTTCCCCATATTATTTTGAAGCAAATCTCTAAAACATCATATTCACAAATATTTTGGTATGTAGCTCTGAAAGATAAGGACTTTAAAAGATTATAGTTTAAAAAAATTGTATGGCCAGGTGTAGTGGCTCAAGCCTGTAATCCCAGCACTTTGGGAGGCTAAGAGGGGCAGATCACATGAGGCGAGGAATTTGAGACCAACTAGGCTAACACAGTGAAACCCTGTCTCTATTAAAAATACAAAAATCAGCCAGGTGTGTAATCCCAGCTACTCAGGAGGCTGAGACAGGAGAACTGCTTGAACCCAGGAGGCGGAGGTTGCAGTGAACCGAGATTGCGCTACTGCACTCCAGCTTGAACAGCAGAGCAAGACTCCATCTTAAAAACAAAAAAATTGTATTACCATTACATGCCTAAAAAATTGATAATCCCTTAATATCAAATATCTAGTCACCATCCAAATTTCTTTTTCTTTTTTTTTTTTTTTGTGAGATGCGGTCTCATCCAGGCTGGAGTACAGTGGCACAATCTCAGCTCACTGCAACCTCTGCCTCCCAGGCTCAAGCAATCCTCCCACCTCAACCTCTTGAGTAGCTCTAGGGACACAGAGCTAACTAACTTTTGGGATAGCCAAGAGCCACCATGTCTGGCTAATTTTTTGTATTTTTTTGTAGAGAGGGGGTCTTACCATGTTGCCCAGGCTGGTCTCAAACTCCTAGACTCAAGCAACCCACCTGCCTCAAATTCCCAAAGTGCTGGTATTACAGGGATAAGCCACTGTGCCCAGCCTTTGATATGTGTTGATCCATGCAGTTACCTTTACAGATACTCATCGTGTCCTATTTTGGCCAGTGGGAATGTCTTCAGTTGGCTGCTGAGTCCTTCTGACACACCCTAGTATCGTTTGATAAAATCTTTGCTGACAGTAAAGATGTGTCAGCTCATCTCATACATTTCCTGTCCCAGACCTAGAACCAGCCATTTCTTCAAGGAATGATACTGGTGGGGAATGAGTTTCCAAGACCACAATAAAAGGCTAGGGTCATTCTTGCTCATTTTAAATAAAAAATTACCTCCATACGAATCCCCAACTATTAGCTATCTTCAACTTCGCTCTTGTATCATCTGATGGAAACATTTCACATCCACAAATACATTTCTTAGAAACTTAAAGAAAATTCTTTCTCCTGAAATTTTTACTTGAAATGTTTCAGTCTTATATTTATTAAACTACTCATTATTTCCCCTCTTATCCTATCCTATGTATTCCTCGAACAAGAGACTTAGATCATCAGGAGAATTTATATGTAGTTAAGAAATTCTGGCCAGGTGTGGTGGCTCACATCTGTAATCCTAGCACTTCGGGAGGCTGAGGCGAGAGGATCACCTGAGTTCAGGAGTTTGAGACAGGCTTGTGCAACATAGAGACACCCTGTCTCTATTAAAATTTTAAAACTTATTTTAAAAGATAAATTTTAAGAAGAATATAATCAAACGATCAAAGATTAGCAAAGAGGACACATTTAGTTTAACCAAGCCTTTTAGCAAGTAACTTTTCAAGACTATCTTTTCTTAGGCTGAGGTGGCAGAACTGCTTGAGCCCTAATTGTTTGAGCCCAGATGTTCGAGACTAGCCTGGGCAATTTGGTGAAATCCCATCTCTACAAAAAATAGAAAAATTAGCAGGGTGTTGGTGGCATGCACCTCTGTAGTCCCAGCTACTCAACAGGCTGAGGTGGGAGAATCTCTTGAGTCCAGGAGGCGGAGGCTGAAGTGAGCTGTGTTCGAGCCACTGCACTCCAACCCAGGCAACAGAACAAGACCCTGTTCTCAAAAACAGACAAGCAAACAAAACACACAAGCAAATAAACAAAATTATCTTTCCTTGAACAAAGGATATAGACAGATCATGTCAAACATTTCACACAAAACTCTCAACTATTCCTAAGCTAATAGAGATCTTTTTCAAGCAAATGAATGCAGGGGGCAGCAGAAGGGGAAAACAGAGATTTAGATACAGCAGAAAGTCTACACCTTTACTTTCAAAACAAGAGCTCATTTCTAACCTTCTATAAAATTTCCAGTAGCACTGAAAGAGTTCATCATATTCCAGAGTTCTCCAACATATATCAGGCACAGCCCAAGCTACGCACTACATCTGCAGAAGGGATTCATTCAACAGCTGTACCTAGCTTACATAAAGGGAAACCTAGTTCACAAAAGACATAAATAAATAAGGAATCTTCATAGGTGACAGTGAATTTTACCAGAGGTCAAGTTTGCCCCCCAGAGGGCATTTGGCAATGTCTAGACATTTTTGGTAGTCACAATCGGGGTGGGGATGAGGAGAGGTGTTACTGACCTATCTAGTGGGTAGTGGCCAGGAGTGCTACAAAACATCCTACAATCCATAGGATAGCCTGGAGAGCATCTGTCCCTAAATGTCAATAATGCCAAGACTGAAAATCACTGATCAAACTGAATACATGTTCTGAAAACGAGCGCAATTAAAAAAAAATCATCCCACATTCTATACATAAAGAACTATCGTTTCTTTTTAAAAATATTTGTCCTCTCAGGCCAGGCATGGTGGCTCACGCCTGTAATCCCAGCACTTTGGGAGGCCGAGGTGGGCAGATCACGAGGTCAGGAGATCAAGACCATCCTGGCCAACACAGGGAAACCCCATCTCTATTAAAAATACAAAAAATTAGCCACGCGTGGTGGTGGGCGCCTATAATACCACCTACTCAGGAGGCTGAGGCAGGACAACGGCGTGAACCTGGGAGGTGGAGCTTGCAGATTGCGACACTGCACTCCAGCCCGGGTGACAGTGCAAGACTCCATCTCAAAAACTCTGCAACAGAGCAGAACAAGGTTTTTATGAATTATTCAAATGGTTATATCATATGTTAAAAATTGTTAATAAAACCCATATATACCTCGTTTGCTTCATCCTGTAATTACCTACCTGTGAAACTTGATTTTTTTTTTTTTTGAGATGGAATCTTGCTCTGTTGCCCAGGTTGGAGTGCAGTGGCGTGATCTCGACTCACTGCAACCTCCGTCTACCGGGTACAAGTAATTCCCCTGTTTCAGCCTCCCAAGTAGCTGGGACTACAGGTGCCTGCCACCAACGCCAGCTAGTTTTTGTATTTTTAGTAGAGACGAGTTTTCACCATATTGGCTAGGCTGGTCTCTAACTCCTGACCTCAGGTGATCCACACGCCTCGGCCTCCCCAAAGTGCTGGGATTACAGGCATGAGCCACTGCACCCAGCCAGAAACTTGACTTTATCTTCATATTCATCCGACAACTTTTAGGCCACTCTTGTTCTTACCCAAGTACATATTTTCTCCTAATAAAACAAGAGCATCATGATGTTCACCCTGTAAAATTATGGTTTTATGGTTGTTTGCCACTATCCATATTGGCTGGTGAATAATTTTTGTGAAAATAATTTTCAGGTTCTTTTGTCTAATCCCCAGTTTTAAGTTTAAATTAAAAATTTTTTTTTTGAAACAGGGTCTTTGTTGCCTGGGCTGTAGTGCAGTGGCGCAATCTCAACTCACTGCAGCCTCGACCTCCTGGGCTCAAGCAATCCTCCTGTCTCGGCCTCCCAAGTAGCTGGGACTACAGGAATGTGCTAACCATGCCTGGTTAATTTTTGTATTTTCTATAGAGTTTTGTCATATTGCCCAGGCTGGTCTTGAACTTCTGGACTCAAGGGATCTGCTTGCCTTGGCCTCCCAAAGTGCTGGGTTTTACAGGCATGAGCAATCACGCCCAGCCTTCCCAGTTCTAAATTTTTTCTAGTTGTGGCCCCTTTACAATTCCTCTACAGGTTACTTTTGCTACGTATAAACTCTTCTTGCTTCTTCAACTTCCAAATCATTTTTGCAGAGAGCAGTGAATCAAAGTGACAAAATGGAAACCTATTTCTATATTCTTCCTTAAAAATCTTATTTATGGTTGAACTTAAAAGTTACAGTAGCTCTGTATCTCAAAAGCCAAAGGTTATGATCGTAATATGTTTAAATAGAAAAACATTAGCCAAGCCTGGTGCCGTGGCTCATGCCTGTAATCCCAGCACTTTGGGAGGCCGAGGTGGGTAGATCACTTGAGGTCAGGAGTTTGAAACCAGCCTGGCCAACATGGTGAAACCCCGTCTCTACTATTAAAAAAAAAAAAAAAATTAGCCAGGTGTGGTGGCACATGCCTGTAATCCCAGCTACTCAGGAGGCTGAGGCAGGAGAGTCAGTTGAACCTGGAGGTGGAGGTTGTGGTGAGCCAAGATCGCACCACTGTACTCCAACCTGGGCAACAGAGCGAGACTCTGTCTCGAAACAAAAGAAAAACATTAGCCAACGAACTACTGACTAATAATTCACATTACTTATCAGTTGTTTTGTTTATGGCATCTTTTGGCAAACAAATAAGAAAAGCCAAAAACAATGTATGAAGTATTACTGACAATAATATTTAACCTGAATCAAATCAATGATTTATTTATTTTAATTAATTTTATTTTTTTAATTTTTTGAGAAGGAGTTTCACTCTTGTTGCCCAGGCTGGAGTGCAATGGTGCGATCTCAGCTCACTGCAACCTTCACCTCCTGGGTTCAAGCGATTCTCTTGCCTTAGCCTCCCAAGGAGCTGTAATTACAGGCATGTGTCACCATGCCTGGCTAATTACATATTTTTAGTAGAGATGGTGTTTCATCATGTTGGTTGCGCTGGTCTTGAACCTCAGGTGATCCACCCGCCTCAGCCTCCCAAAGTGCTGGGATCATAGGTGTGAGGCACCGCACCCGGCTCAAATCCATTATTTAAATTTAACTTTCCGTTTACAAGAAATACAGCAATAAAAGAACAAATTAAGTATCACCACAAATAAATAATGAGATAGGCGGCCGCGGTGGCTCAAGCCTTGTAATCCCAGCACTTTGGAGAGGCGAGACGGGCGGGCTCACGGGTCAGGAGATCGATGACCATCCTTGTAACACGGTGGAAATTTTCCCGTCTCTACTAAAAAATCAAAAAAAACTAGTCGGCGAGGTGGCGGGCGCCTGTATGTCCCGCTAGCTCGGGAGGCTGAGGCAGGAGGAAATGGCGTAAACGCTGGGAGGCGGAGCTTGCAGTGAGCCGAGATCCGGCCACTGCACTCCCGCCTGGGCGACAGAGCAAGGACTCGTCTCAAAAAAAAAAAAAAAAAAAAAAAAATGAGATAAATCCAGAAGGTGGGACATTCTAGAAGGAAATAATCGAATGCAGAATATGGAACATTCTATAAAACTAATACAGTCTCTTCAAAAATGTCGATGTTCAGCTGGGCGCTAACATTGACACCCAGCCACCACGTTGGTCAGGCTGGTCTTGAACTCCTGACCTCGTATCCACCCGCCTTGGCTTCCCAAAGTGCTTCGACTACAGTTGCGAGTCACCGTGCCCAGCCTCTTTCCCCTTTTCACATGTGTGAAATTTTCTTAATAAAAACTGAGGTGGGGTAGGAGGGGGTGGTACTACCTACTCATATCTTAGCTGTGATATTTTGTACTGGTCCATTCTGCCATACCTCTTTGGTATTTACTAAATAACTGGTATCCTTGTTGGCTGAATTTCTTGATTTATTCCCACGATCAATTTTCACATAACTTGTATATATACATTTCTTTTTTATTTTTATGCAGGCATTTTCACTTAATATACATTTCTTAAGACACAGAAAAATAGTTAAATAAGAAATAACAAATTAAGGTGGATTATGTAGGCTACCAAGGAAGTACATTACTTTCTTCTATTAATCCATTATTTGACATCTTGGTAACCTAGGTGGTTTCTCTATTTTGTAGTAATTGTAACACGATTTTTGTGCACTCAATAGGTTTTACTTAACACTGCAGGCTCACACAGAACTATTAGCAATACTCAGTCTCTTGTCTCATCCTTCAATCCATAATATGGGAGTACCAGATAAATACCCTCCCGGGGGGGAAGGGGATTATTTCTTAAATGCTGGCGAATATGGTAGTCTACTTTATACTAAGGCCCTATATAATGAGCTAGTCAATAAAGTCTATATAATTGTAAAGGCAAGCTACAAACAGACCTTTGAAAACAATGTACTATTTAAAAGCAGCAAAAAGAATCCTGCAGATACACCTGCCTACTTTTAAGGTATTTAAAGGCCAGCAACTGTTGCCTATCTTCATCTCAAAGAAAATCAGAAAAAGATCTGTTTTCTACAACTCTCCTAACATACTTGGTTCTTGAAGCTCTGAATTCCTTTGTCTTGTTCTTTCATAGCTGTAAAGTCCAGAAACGAAGAACGAAGAATCCAGAAATGAAGAATTTGGTATCTAACATTTTCAATTTACTGCCAGTACACACCTGCCCAAAATCAACATAAAAGAACATTTGGAACAGGAAAATATTTTATAGAAAACAAACATTTTAAGAACACCACTTTCTTGTTCCAGGGTGAAAAATAAACGACGATAATCCTCAACATAACTGGTAATTATGTTTTCAAGTTACCTCAATTTTGGCTCTAAAAGGACTAATACCAGAAAACCTATAGGGCTGAATACTTAATATGTGTATAAAACTAATTATAGTTAAACATGTAATAAGCTTTTATTTATTCCATCTTTTGCACAGCCCATTTTGTCCCTCACAACATCTAACTGTTGTAGTACCTCACATATAAGAATCATATGGGTTTTAAGTAGTCTTAATAACCTAAAATTTCCAAACTCAAAATACTTTCTTCTTGTCTGGTAGCCAATCCTGTATCAAGAAACACTCAAATATTTAGTTCTGTGCTCTTACTAAAACAAGTAAAGTAAGCAACGAGTTCTCTTTTCTAAAGGGGTCAATATTCAGGAGTCCCTTTCCCAAGAAAAATATCTAGTACGATGGAAAGCTTTTCTTCGATGACAGTTGTGTGTTGCCTAAATTCCATTTTTATGCTTTCAATTTCTTTTAATTCTGCTAAAACCTAGCAATAGGGTAGTGTCTCTCTTCTGCTTTCCTCCCCTTCATTACATATAAAAGTATGTTTTTCAGTTGGGCACGGTGGCTTACGCCTGTAATCCTAGCACTTTGGGAGGCCAAGGCGGGTGGATCAAGAGGTCAGGAGTTTGAGACCAGCCTGGCCAACATGGTGAAACCTCATCTCTGGAAAAATACAAAAATTACCCGGGTGTGATGGCGTGTGCCTCCTGTAATCCCAGCTACTCAGGAAGCTGAAGGAAGAGAATCACTTTAACCCGGGAGGCGCAGGGTGCACTGAGCCGAGATTGAGCCATTACACTCCAGCCTGGGTAATGGAGCGAGACTCCATCTCAAAAAAAAAAAAGAAAAGAAAAGTTCTGTGGATATGGCTTCTTATCACCAACAAGAATACCAAGGAATCTATCAGAATGTTACCATACTGATATCATGACAAAGGCATTAACCAGCTCTAGGATTTGTAATCAATCAGCTCTAAAGTTTGTATTTTACAGATAAGGTCAAAACAGTGGTTTAGAAAGACTAAGTAACTTCCTCAAGGCTACAGTTTGTAAATATCCCAGTTCGTATTCAAAGTAAGCTTCTTTTTGCTTTAGAACTCTTCCCCAGGTCACTGCCTCTTCCACCAGCTTCAACTATTTATAAATTCTCCCAAAGTTCCCCAGGGGAGTTAGATTTGAATTATTTAAAGAGCAGAAACACAGGACTGACCGAATTATTCTCATTTTTTTGACCCTTAAAATTATTGAAGACGCCAAAGATCTTTTATGTGAAATTTATCTTTCCACATTTACCACATTCAAAATGTTAAAATATTTATTAATACATTTTAAAACGAGCCCATTACAAGTTAACATAAACAACATTTCAACAAAATTACCTTCCCTCCAAAAGTGAGAAAAGTAACACTTTTTTTTTGCGTTTTGCAAATCTCTTTTATGTCTAACTTAATAAAAGATGGTTGGATTCTCACAGTTACTTCTGCAATCAGTCTGTTGCTATATGTCATTTTGGTTAAGTATATAATGAAAATCTAGTCGGAAAAGGAAGAAGTATTTTAATAACCTTTTCAGATAACTGTGGATATTGGTAAACACTAAAACTCAACAAATGGTAGTTTCTTTTTTTTTTAAATGAATAGAGACAGGGTCTCACTATGTTGACCAGGCTCAACTCAAACTATCCTTCCACCTAAGCCTTCCAAAGTGCTGGGATTACAGGAGTGAGCCAAACTACTATGCTAGGCCAAATAGTAGTTTCTTAAAGGATAGTAACATTTTGGAACCTGAAACCATATCAATCCACTTTTTTACTGTTAAAATCCATTGCTATATCTGGTATTTTCAAAGGCTCTTTTACTTTTGCTTGATTTTGCAACATCACGCATTGGTCATCTGCAAAATACAGATTTACTAAGTTATGCCCATCTTCCAAATGACATTTTCATTACACAACATTTTTAAATATTACAGTCCTTAACCACTGATATCATAAGGGAAATTTTTTAAGTACTAGGAAGCTGTCAAACTCCAGCTGTCAACTTTTTAAAAATTCTAATTTTCACCCAAATTTTATCACTGGTAATAAATACTGTCAATTGTTTTCCTAAAAGTGACAAGCTCACTTCATTTTCAAGAAATACCTGCCAAATACTAAGTGTGAAAAACCACAGTTTGCCAGTCGTTCTTTCAAGTAAAAATGGTACTCCATGATATAAGCCACTCACAACCCAATCCCACAAATGCTTTTCCCTCATGACAACAATCACACCTCCGTAGGCAGCATAAATGCTTTATCCATGTTTATTTCATCTCAAATTCTTAAAAATTAAAAAGACAGGCCCGGTGCGGTGGCTCACACCTGTAATCCCAGCACTT
>NW_016806834.1:880487-927854 GCF_001698545.2 Rhinopithecus bieti | reverse complement strand
CGGCTCGTCACTTCCGCCCTCCCCTTTTTCACGGCCTCCCAATTGGTCGGAGCGTGCTGCACGTCATGGGCTCATCCAAACCCCTGCCCGGGCTTCTTTTCTAGTCAAGTTTGGCTGGGCCTGCAAATAAATAAATAAAGGAAAATATTTTTTATAATGAAAAAAAAAATAATTAGTTTCAGAAGCTATATCTGAATTTTGGTGAGAAAAATGAGACTCCCAAAGAAAATATTCCCCAATTTACTTGCCTAGAATTTCCAAGGAAGTGTTGGGAGGCTCCCCCACTTTCCACTCAAGGCTTAGACCCAGTCAAGAGGGGAAGTTCATGATACAGGCCAGGTGGTGAGGCCCAGTGGCACCAACAACTGTCATTGGAACAAAGAACAAAATGGCACTCACTCTTTCTCAAGAGACACTCGGCCCAAGTAGCCTTGTGGCTGTGGCCTTGTTTAAGTGAAGAAATTTTAAAAGCCATTTTGATCCTCAAGCCCTTCTAGATCCTGGAAAGAAGTGGCACACGATTGTTAAAGCGATTATTGTGATGGAAACTGCTTTGCTTCCATTGTGACTAGATTCAGCAGAGATCCCCAGTTCTAAGAAACCACACACATTCCACATACTTATGCTTTTTGCTGCAATCAAGGCTGAGATGGGTTGGCTCAAAGAAATTGGTTGGTCCACTCAAACGACCATCCACCTGTTTATTCTTCCCCAAACAAAAACTACCTCTTCTCAGGTAGCTGAGAAATTTTGTCCTTTGTTGCTTTCTGAGATTATAAAAATGTAATATTTTCCTTGAATATTTGAAAATGTTTGCTATTTAAGCAATACACAAATGTTTGCTTCAAACCAAGTACTTGGTGCAGAAAGGGGAAATCCAGAATTATGTTTATTCGTTCTCTTTATATACACACTCCATTCGAACCACCAGACTGTGAAAATAGGCAGTGGAAGTAGGCATTCCAAATTGTATGCACCTGCCCGTGCACACACACATACACACGCTGCCACCACCCAGCTTCATTACATTTCATACCAAAACCATGTGAGTGATTTCCACTAGTGTGGGATGCTTAGGAAGGACTTCATTAGTTGACTGAGAAGAATCCCTATCCTTCTGAAAATACTTCTGAAGACTTTCCAGACCTGATCTGGAGAAGCAAGCCCATGTTAAGATTATGGGATCAATCACCAAAAGACTACATGAAACTCAAATCCTATTTTATGCTGTCGTGTAATTACTTTAATTCATTATATATATCTACATTATGTATATTACGTTACGTATTATTAACCTTTGAAAAATTCCAACATATTTTCCCATGCTCTGTCAATTTATTCTCTCAGCCAATGAGATCTAGCGCAGACTATGCCATATACCGTTGACCAATAACCATTAGCATGCTTTATTGAAAATGGATCATGCATCCATTCATTGATTCAATAAATATTTATTGGGGGCTGGGCATGGTGGCTCACACCTGTAATCCCAACACTTTGGAAGGCCAAGGGAGGAGGATCACAGCAGTCTGAGGCCAGCCTGGGCAACTTAGCAACATCCCATCTCTACAAAAAAAAATTTTTGTTTTGAAACAGTCTTGCTCTGTCGCCCAGGCTGGAGTGCAGTGGTGAGATCTCGGCTCACTGCAACCTCCGCCTTCTGGGTTCAAACAATTCTCCTGCCTCACTCAGCCTCCCAAGTAGCTGGGACTACAGGTGTGTGCCATGATGCCTGGCTAATTTTTTGTATTTTTAGTAGAGATGGGGTTTCACCATGCAGGCTGGTCTCGAACTCCTGACTTCGTGATCCGCCCACCTCGGCCTCCCAAAGCGCTGGGATTAGAGGCGTGAGCCACTGTGCCCAGCTCAAAATTTTATTTTAATTAGCTGGTTGTGGTATTCCTATATACTTGGAAGACTTGGGAGGATCACTTGAGGCCAGGAGTTTGAGACTGCAGTGAGCTATGATGACACTACTGCACTCCATCCTGGGAGGGACAGAGCAAGATCCTGTCTCAAAAAAAAAAAAAACAATTACTGAGTACATGTGCTAGGCACTGTTTTAAGTGCTGGGAATACAGCAGCTGCAACAACAACAAATCCCTTAATTTGTGGGATTTACACTCTAGAGGGAAAGAGACATAAAATATACATATAAACAAATTGTTCTATTATATATTGTTAAATAACAAATGACCCCGAACTGAGTGGCTTGAAACAACAATTTCATTATCTCGCATGGCTCTGGGAGGTAATTAGGCTCAGCTAAACAGTTCTCACTTGGAGTCTCGTGTGCAGTGGCTAGGGCTGAAGTAATCTCAAAAGCTTCCTTACATGTCTGGAAGTTGAGATTGACTGTTGGCTTGGACTGCAGCTGGGGTTGTTGGCAGAACATTTACAAGTGGCTTCTCCATGTAACCTGGGCTTCCTCGTATCATAGTGGCTGAGTTCCAAGACTGAGTGTCCCAAAAGGACCAGACAGAGATGGTGACCTAGTCTCAGAGGTCATATAATATCACTTCTATTACAATTACAGGATGGAGAGCATAGATCCCCATCTCTCAGTGGGAATAGTGGAACTGTCACATTGTAAGAAAGTGTGTGGAAAGGGAAATCTTGTGGCCATCTTGGAAAATGCAATCTGCTATACATTATGTAAATAAATATGTAATATATGAAATGGTGATAGGTGCTATGAAGGGTAAAGGGCAGGATAGGGGAATTAGGCGTGTGGTGCAGACATGGAGGTGGAGAAGTTGCTATTTTATGTGGGGTGGTTGGAGAAGTCCTCATTAAGGTGACATTTGGGCAAAGACCTGAAGAAAGTGAAGCTACCTGTAGTGAAAATGAAGCTGCTGGAGGATTGTAAACCAAGTAGTGACACGGCCTGACTCACATTTTTAAAGGATCACTGTGGCTGCTTGTGAAGAATAACTAGTAGAGGCAAGGGCAGATGCAGGGAGACCAGATAGAAGGCTATAACAGTAATCCAGGCGAGAGATGATGGTAGCTTGGACCAGGATGGGAGTTGGGAAGCTGCTGCTTCAGGTGGTTGAGTCTGTGGCGTGTTATTTACTCCTCTGTAACCTATTTTTCTGTCATTTAGTTTGTGCCCTGGGAGACAGTTTTGACCCATAATGTCCAACAAAATGAGTGATGGTGCTATCCCTGCCACCAAGAAATAGAGAAAGACTATCCTGCTGAATGTAAAAGTGGGAGTTTGGCAGGATCTGGAGGCACCTTTGAGGAAATGGGTGAGGAAACAGAGGGTAAAGATCAATAGGCAATTAGGGAATGGAGTGTCTTTTGATGTTGTTAAAGGTATCCTGGCCGGGTGTAGTGGCTCATGCCTGTAATCCCAGCACTTTGGGAGGCCGAGGCGGGTGGATCATGAGGTCAGGAGTTTGAGACCAGCCTGGCCAACACAGTAAAACCCCATCTCTACTAAAAATACAAAAATTAGCCAGGCATGGTGGCACATGCCTGTAGTCCCGGCTACTCGAGGGGCTGAGGCAGGAGAAGCGCTTGAACCTGGGAGGCGGAGGTTGCAGTGAGCCGAGATCATGCCACTGCACTTCAGCCTGGGCGACAGAGTGAGACTCTGTCTCAAAAAAAAAAAGAAAAAAAAAAAAAAGGAAATGATGAGCAAAGACATTTTACACCTTCAGAGGATTTCAAGAAAACTCTGCCACCTTACAACACTGGTGCAGCACTTCAAAAGAGACTATACAGTTAACACTTCTATTTCCAGAAACGTATTCCCTGTGCTAAAGAGGGAATGCCCATATTAGTTTGGACAGTGTTGGAACATTTTGCTGTCTTCAGCTAAAACACAGGTTTCCGGAGTGAAGTAACAGAACTGATAGCTTTGGTCTCTCTTTTGGACCATCTGGAAAAAATGGCTTGAACCATCTTGATGTTGATGGGAAACCCAAGTAGTAGGACAAATAACCTGAATCAGATCCTTAGAAATCGACTCATATGTGCCTCTATAACATACTGGGGAGGAGTCTGAAAGCCAATCCAGTCTGATGTGTTGAAGAAATTGGATCCTAATAGTGGTACTCCTAAAAATTATCCCAGTCTTCAGTAGCCAACTTAGAAACTTTTTCTAAGAAAGGAAGTCAAAGGTTAATGGATGTCCCAAGCTGAGCTTTTCACAGTTAGATAGCTGGAGAGTGTTTCTTTTCTACAGTTTATGGAAATACTTATTTGCTTCCTTGGCTTATGGTTTCTGCCATGAGTTGAAAATTGGGGCTGGGCGCAGTGGCTCATGCCTATAATCCCAGCACTTTGGGAGGCCGAGGCAGGCAGACCACCTGAGGTCAGGAGTTCAAGACCAGCCTGGCCAAAGGTCTTCAGTGGAGATGGTGAAACCCCATCTCTACTAAAAATGAAAAAAAATTAGCCAGGTGTGGTGGCACACACCTGTAATCCCAGCTACTTGGGAGGCTGAGGCAGGAGAATCACTTGAACCCAGGAGGTGGAGGTTGCAGTGAGCCAGGATTGCACCATTGCACTCCAGCCTGGGCAAGAAGAGTGAAACTCCATCTCAAAAAACAAACAAACAAACAAACAAAAAACAGAAAACCCAAAACAACAACAACAGAACACACAAAAGAAAACTGGAACCACCTGTAGCTTGGAGAATATCAAAGAAGAGAGACAAATGATTTCAGCATGTCTTCAAAAGCATTGAGTCATGGATGCCCTCTGTGGCATCATTTTGCTGATATGCAGACCTAATCACTTATCATTCAGGTTCAGTGTGAAGTTGACTGGTATGTGTTGGGGCGGGGAGTAGGGAGGCTCAGATAGTGAGGTTAGTCCAGGCAGGAATAAGCTTTGTGGGAGATAATGCCAGATTTCTTTAAGAAATGGGTAACAGCCAAACACGATGGCTCACGCCTGTAATCCCAACACTTTGGGAGCCCAAGGCGGGCGGATCAGAAGGTCAGGAGTTCGAGTCCAGTCTGACCAAAATAGTGAAACCACATCCCTACTAAAAATACAAAAAATTAGCCGGGTGTGGTGGTGCACGCCTGTAATCCCACCTACCTGGGAGGCTGAGACAGGAGAATTGCTTGAACCTGGGAGGGGAAGGTTGCAGCAAGCTGAGATCACGCTACTGCATAGCATCCTGGGCCGTAGTGTGAGACTCTGTCTCAAAAAAAAAAAAAAGAAAGAAAGAAAGAAAAGAAAAGAAATGGGTATCCCACTCTCTATAATGTACACTTAGGGTTGTCAAAGCTGAGAACTCAAAGAGAACTACTCATTTCGGAAAACGTAAGAGAAAAACAGTAGACATTTTTACCATCTGAGCACTCCCAGATGGAAAAGATGGATAGCTGATTGCACTGAGCCTGGGATTCAGCATGTGTGTAAGTCAGCCTGTGTGGTGGAAAAGAAAACACTGAGGTGCTTAACTTGACAGGCAAATTGCCATGAAATAAAGGGCAAGTGGAGATCTACATTTGACCAATGTCAAATAAAAACTGGGAAAGTTAACAGCTGCGGCCAGATTTTATTTAGGAATATTATTTGCTACCTTCTTATGTTTAGAGGAGTTGGGGACTTTCCTAGAGACACAGGAGGTGAGAAAAAGCCTAAGGAAGTTCTCAGACTGTTTTTCTAAAGGAAGAATTCTTCATTAGCTTTCAGTAAGAAGCAATTAAGATCTGTCTTCAAAATATATTGCATAAGAAATGCATGAGCAGCAATGTTATCGTCATCAAGACCTCACTGTGAGTTGCTGCATGGTTTCATAGGAGGTAATGATTTAGTTTAACTTTGAATTAAATTAATATTTTAAAGAGATACCCAGAAGCAAAGCTATACTTGTCTAATCTAGGTTGTTGCTACAGAGTTGACCAGGTATGGTTATCAAGTAATTAAATTGACTCCATAAAGCTTCATGGCAAAATAAATTGGACTATTTTATAGACATGCTTGATATATGACTTATTCCTGATAATGAATTGCAGAGTAAAATGTAATACAAAGTTCCTTTTCCTCTAGCATACATTCTTTTTAAATTTAGCCGTGTTTATATTTTATTGTAGTCATGGATAATTTTCAGAATGCAACTGTGGATAGTAAATAGCTTTCCAATTCATTTTTTTGAAGGATATGATGATTAATATCATTGTTTTACAGATAAGAAGATTGAGATATCATTCAGAATTAATTTTTTTTTTTTTTTTTGAGACTGAGTCTTGCTTTGTTGCCCAGGCTGGAGTGCAGTGGCATGATCTCGGCTCACTGCAGCCTCCACGTCCCCAGTTCAAGTGATTCTCCTGCCTCAGCCTCCCAAGTAGCTGGGATTACAGGTGCCTGCCACCACACCCGGCTAATTTTTGTATTTTTAGTAGAGATGGGGTTTCACCATGTTGGCCAGGATTAAATTTTTTTTAAAGGTTTCTGCTGTAGATAAGTGGTCATGTCTATTTGGGTCTTCTCTTATTACTGAATATGTACAATAGGAGTTAGAGGTGGCAAAGGGGCCATCTCCCATGACAGCAAAAGATCCATTTTTAATGCCTTTTCTGTTACCTGAAACATAAAGGTAATAAAATCTGACAACGTGAGAGTGCTACGATTCACCAGTTTAAAAACATTTTATAGGAGGATAATGATTTAACTTTTGTTCATCCAGGAAATAATTCTCATTTCTCAGTTTTCATGTAAATGTAGCTGTGTGTATAAGTGCTGTACATCAGGTGTGAATATGAGTTTTCTCTTTCCTACGTATCTTGCTTCCTGGCAGGCTCTGATCTCTGTTTCTCTTATTCAGAGATCTTATTCCTAGCCTAGAAAAGTGAATCTTGCTGGGCGCGGTGGCTCTTGTCTATAATCCCAGCACTTTGGGAGGCTGAGGTGGGTGGATCACGAGGTCAAGAGATCAAGACCATCCTGGTTAACACGGTGAAACCCTGTCTCTACTAAATATACAAAAAAATTAGCCAGGCGTGGTGGCGGGCCCCTGTAGTCCCAGCTACTCAGGAGGCTGAGGCAGGAGAATAGCATGAACCCAGGAGGCGGAGCTTGCAGTGAGCTGAGATTGCGCCACTGTATTCCAGCCTGGGCGACAGAGTGAGATTCCATCTCAAACAAAAAAAAGAAAAGAAAAGTGAATCTTAACCTTTTCTGCATCATGACCCCCTCAGAAATCTCTATAAAAGCTATGAATTTTCTCCCCCAGAAAAATGCACATTTGTACATACACACAACATTTTGCAAGCACTTTCAGACTTGAATCCTGTTTCTGGGTGTGTTCATGAACCCCATTGGATAAGATGCTTCTGGCCAGGCACAGTGGATCACACCTGTAATTCCAGCACTTTGGAGGCCGAGGTGGGTGGATCACTTGAGGTCAGAAGTTCGAGACTAGCATGGCCAATATGGTGAAATCCTGTCTCTACTAAAAATACAAAAATTCGCCAGGCATGGGGGTTCAGGCCTGTAATTCCAGCTACTCCTGAGGCTGAAGCATGGGAGGCAGAGGTTGCAGTGAACTGAGATTGTGACACTGCACTCCTCCGTGGGTGACAGAGCAAGACTCTGTCTTGAGAAAAAAAAAAAAAAAAAAGAGATGCTTCATTCCCTGTCTTCCTAGAGAAATGATACATTTCTCAATAATCCTATATGAACATATGTGCCCAAAGAACTAGAGTTTCTTCTCACTCTTAACATGTGACTTATTATTATTATATTACTGTTACTATATTACTATTATTATTATTATTGAGATGGAGACTCACTGTGTCACCCAGGCTGGAGTGCAGTGGTGCGATCTTAGCTCACTGCAACCTCTGCCTCCCGGGTCCAGGCAATTCTTTTGCCTCAGCCTCCCGAGTAGCTGGGACTTCAGGTGCATGCCACCACACCTGGCTAATTTTTGTATTTTTAGGAGAGATGGGGTTTCACCATATTGGCCAGGCTGGTCTTGAACCCCTGACCTTGTGATCCACCCACCTCAGCCTCCCAAAGTGCTGGGATTACAGGCGTGAGCCAGTGTACCCGGCTATTACTATTATTATTTTCTTCCTTTATCTTTGCCCAAGATGTTCTTCGACATCTAGGAAAGTCCAGGAACCTCTAGAACCCCAAAGATGATCAGATAGTCTAGCTACTTCAGCCAGTTGAGTTGATATAATTGGCATTAAGGAGGTTATTTTGATTCTCCAACCTTGCAAGAATAGTGGGTCTCCTGGGATGCCTGCCTTTACTACAATGACTGTGACTCACTGAATATTCATGTACTCTCATTTCCCAGCCTCTCTTGTAGTTGTATCAGGGCCCCAAGATGATTGAGTCCTTGTAAATGGGAATGTAAGTGCAATTGATGGATTACTTCTGGCCCAGAATGTTATTCCTAGCCTAGAAAGTGAATCTTAACCTTTGTGTGTGTGTGTGTGTGTGTGTGTGTATGTGTGTGTGTGACGGAGTCTCTCTCTGTCCCCCAGGCTAGAGTGCAGTGGCGTGATCTCGGCTAACTGCAAGCTCCATCTCCCGGGTTCACACCATTCTCCTGCTTCAGCCTCCCAAGTAGCTGGGACTACAGGCGCCTGCCACCCCGCCTGGCTAATTTTTTGTAATTTTGGTAGAGATAGAGTTTCACCGTGTTAGCCAGGATGGTCTCGATCTCCTGACCTCGTGATCTCTTAACCTTTTTTTTGTATTTTTTAGTAGAGATGGGGTTTTGCCATATTGGCCAGGCTGGTCTCGAACTCCTGACCTCAAGAATGTTCTGGGCCAGAAGTAATCCACAAATTGCCCTTCAATTTAAAGGTTGATATGCCTTCTCTTTTCCCATCAAATGAGATGGTAGAACCACAGTATGGCAGCATCCTAGATTCCCGAGTCGCCCCACAGAGTTGAACTAGTGAGTTGCCCAGAATACATCAGACTTCACCAGAATAACAACAAAAAAATTTTATTGTGCTAAATCACTGAGATTCCAGGATTAATTTGTTAATGTAGGATAGCCTAATTATACTGACTAATAAACGGGTATAAAGGTTGGACTGAAAAAATAAGAAGTTCCCAGGACACTTTTATGGTTAAGAATGTGAGACAAGACCAGGTGCACTAGCTCACGCCTGTAATCCCAGAACTTTGGGAGGCCAAGGAGGGAGGATTGTTTTGAGTCCAGACATTCAAAAGCAGCCTGGACAACATAATGAAACCCTATCTCTACAAAAAGTAAAAAGTTAGTTAGGTGTGGTGGTGCATGCCTGTAGTCCCAGCCACTGGAGAGGCTGAGGTGGGAAGACTGCTTGAGCCCAGGATTTTGAGGCTGCAGTGAGCTACGATTGTGCCACTGCACTCCAGCCTGCATGGCAGTGTGAGACCTGTCTCTAAACAAAACACAACACAACAAAAAAGAATGAGAGACAACGTGGTGAACTGGATAAAGCCTGATATTAGTTACATTCCAGGGTTGTTATATTAGAGATATAATATATAAAATGCCTAGGCCAATACTTTACAGTAGTTACTCCATGAATGGTAGTTTTTACTAATAATTCTTAAGATACAAATATTTTATGGGACATGATAAAATTTGACTATACTCATGGATGACAGGCTCCCTATTCTGATTCTTCCCGAGATTTCTTACCTTAAGGTATCTCTTCTAAATACTTTGGGTCTTGGGCTCAAGCATCTTTTATAAAATTGCTTGAAGTAATAACTTCCAAGAAATACGTAGTTATTGTTCTTAATCAGTCAAGGATTTAGTAAAATCCTACTATTTCTTAGACATGTTAATTAACAAAATATCATAATAGGTAACGTAATATTGCCACGTGTTAATTTGTGTGGCCCAGGCAATTAAATAATATGACATATAAAATGATGTTAAATGTATGAGACAGACAGTACCTTCGGGGAAGAGATAGGAAAGATCTGTGCAGGCTCAAGTCTTCGGTGAAAAATTCTTGAAAGGAGTGGACTTAGACCTTGTCTTAAAGAAGGGGCAGGATGTAGATAAATGAGGGAAAAGAAGAAAGGCATTCCAGGTGGGCAGCAGATTGGTAAAGTTACTGACAAAACCCACAAAGAGGCCAGGCGTGGTGGCTCATGCCTGTAATCCCAGCACTTTGGGAGGCTGAGGTGGGCGGATCATGAGGTCAGGAGTTCGAGACCAGCCTGGCCAACATGGTGAAACCCTGTTTCTACTAAAAATACAAAAATTATCCAGGCATAGTGGTGTGCACCTGTTATCCCAGCTACTCGGGAGGCTGAGGGAGGAGAATCGCTTGAACCTGGGAGGCAGAGGTTTCAGTGAGCCGAGATTGTACCACTGCACTCCAGCCTGGGCAACAGAAAGAGACTCTGTCTCAAAAAAAAAAAAAAAAAAAAAAAAAAAAAACAAAAAACAACAACAACAACAACAATGAAAAAACAAAAACAAAAAACCTAAAACATTAGGTTGAATCATGTAAAATTACTGGTTTTTTTTGTGGGTCAAAAACAATCTAATATCAGCAGTTTCATATCATTTGACCTAATAAAAGCAGCATTTGTGGAACGATACTCTGGACGTTTCAACTGTATTGGTAATGTTTCATTTTTTATACTGAGTGGTAGGTTTATAGATTCTTTATATTACTTCTTAATTTTTCTTGTGGTTTTAAATATTTCATAATCATCTTTTAAAATAATTTAAAGATTAGCAAAAAAAAAAAAAGACTTAAGTCTCATCGAATAATTTAAACAATCTCTTTATGTAATGCTTATTCTCATTAGGAAAATAACACCTGGTTTTCTCAACATCCTCAGACATTCATCCTTTTCTCCAGCTTTTCTCCAATGTGGTGTCCAGTTGTATTGGGGACAAGCATGGCTTGTGCAACATTATGATAAAGAAGAATCCAGAGGGCCGAGTGTGGTGGCTCACGTCTGTAATCCCAGAACTTTGGGAGGCTGAGGCAGCGGATCATATGAGGTCAGGAGTTCAAGACCAGCCTGGCCAACATGGTGAAACCCTGTCTCTACTAAAAATACAAAATCAGCTGGGCATGGTGGAGTGTGCCTGTAGTCCCAGCTATTTGAGAGGCTGAGGCAGGAGAATTGCTTGAACCTGGGAGGTGGAGGTTGCAGTGAGCCCAGACCCTGCTATTGCACTCCAGCATGGGCAACAAGAGTGAAACTCCGTCTCAAAATAAATAAATAAATAAATAAATAAATAAATATAAAGAAACAAAGAAGAAGAATCCAGAGACCCCAAGTGGAATGTTCTTTCACTCTTCTGGCCTCTGGGACAATGCCCCTTCTCCATCTGCCTACCGCTTGCCCCACTGGTGTTCGCGGTTGAAATTTGTGGTTCAAGACCATGTGGATACAACTTGTGAGCTGGCCCCACTCAGGTTACCCAGGCCTCGTGGCTCTCCCTCAACCTCCTTTCAACTCTTTGGCTCTACAGGTCCCTCTAAGTTTGTCTGAGAGGCCCCTTTGGTTCTGAACTTGGGGTGGTTCACTCCGCAGTCGTCGCTGCAGTGTCACCTTGCCCCACTAAGGCTGCCTCCTTCAGCAAACTTCTCAGCCACTGTGGCTCTCCCTCACAGCACCCCAGGAAAGCGGGACTTCAGGGTCCCCTTCTGCCATACTATAGTTCACTCACACTTTGATCTGATGTGCCGCACCACATGAGGGTACAAGGCATGCCTGACGTGGTGGCGCACGCCTGTAATCCCAGCTACTCAGGAGGCTGAGGCAGGAGAATTGCTTGAAGCCAGAGGTGGAGGTTGTGGTGAGCCGAGATCGCGCCATTGCACTCCAGCCTGGGCGACAAGAGCAAAACTCCGTCTCAGAAAAACAGAAAACAAAAAACTAAAAACTGTCAATAATTACTATTTTAGTTATATTATTATTATTGTTTTATCATTTTTGTTGTTGTTATTAATATCCTTAGTGGGCAAGTGGGTCACTATTGACAATGGGGAGTGTTTCCCAACCATCAACACCCTCACCCACACATACACTTAGGCTTTCTTTTTTTTTTTTTTTTTGAGATGGAGTTTCACTCTTGTTACCCAGGCTGGAGTGCAATGGCACCTTCTTGGCTCACTGCAACCTCTGCCTCACAGGTTCAAGTGATTCTCCTGCCTCAGCCTCTGGAGTACCCAGCAGCTGGGATTGTAAGTGCCCGCCACCACATCCAGCTAACTTCTGTATTTTTAATAGAGACCCCATCTCTATTAAACCCCTTTCACCATGTTGGCCAGGCTGGTCTTGAACTCCTGACCTCAAGTGATCCACCTGCCTCGGCCTCCCAAAGTGCTGGGATTACTGGCATGAGCCACCGCAAATGGCCCAATTTGGGCCTTTTAATCCAAATGTTAAGCCAATGAAAATGGCCAGATTGGAGTGTGTGTAATGGGAGAAGGAATGGGTGTAAAGACAGAAAGTTTCAGTAACAAACTGGAGCCCTTGTTAGCACGACAGAGAGCTCCTCTACTTGAGAAGGGACAAAGTCAATTCAAGACCTTTGGGCTTTCTGGCTGGATGTGGTGGCTCATGCCTGTAATCTCAGCACTTTGGGAGGCCAAGGTGGGTGGATCACCTGAGGTCAGGAGTTCGAGACCAGCTTGATCTATATGGTGAAACCCCGTCTCTACTAAAAATACAAAAATTAGCCAGGTGTGGTGGCATGCAGCTGTAATCCCAGCTACTAAAGAGTCTGAGACAGGAGAATTGCTTGAACCCGGGAGGCAGAGGTTGCAGTGGGCCGAGATTGCACCACTGCACTCCAGCCTGGACGACAGAGCAGGACTCCATCTCAAAAAAAAAAAAAAAAAAAAAAAAAAAAAGACCTTCAGGTTTTCATATAACCTGTAGGGGAGAATAAAATTTTAGAAATAAATAATAAGGGAAAAAAGATACATAAAAATTCAAAGTTTAAAATAAAGTAAAACAGATCCATGGGGGTATCTGAAGACATGATATTCCAGTAACTCAGATTTCTCTGGGACTGCACTGGAGGCAGATCTTTCAGGCACATTTGTAATATGTCCACTGCCCAGGGGACAGGATAGAACAAGAGCCATAGAAAACAAGGGGAACTTGGCAGAATTGCCTTTGTATTTTAAGTTATAGCTTTCCTTACTGAAATAATAGCTTTGAAAGAGACAAATTATTCACAAATTATTAGTAGGAAACGTTGAGATGGGAAGATGATAAGCAAGAAAGGTAATTAAACTCTGTACTATTCTTAAAATGAAATACTAAGTACAGAGGAATAAATTAAATGACTTTTCAACCTTTCCAAGCTAAGCATCCTTAAAAAGTTCCACTGTCTAGCACAGTGGTTTTAAACATTTTTTGACAGCCACCCACAGTAAAAAGTATATTCTACATCTTGACTGGTTACACACAAACACACAGTACTTTTTCATGATTCAGATTTCATGAAAGACTACTGATACTCACTATGTGATAGCTTTTTATTTTATTACACCTCTTTTTTTTTTTGAGACAGTGTCTTGCTCCACTGCCCAGGCTGGAGTGCAGTGGCTTAAGACATGGCTCACTGCAGCCTCAAACTCCTCAAGCAATCTTCCTGTCTCAGCCTCTGGAGTAGCTCTGGGACCACACACGGCTAATTTTATTTTTATTTATAGAGACAGAATCTCCCTATGTTGCCCAGTCTGGTCTCCAACCTGGGGCCTCAAGTGATCCCCCTGCCTCGGCCTCCCCAAGTGCAGGGATTACAGCTTGGGCCACTGTGCCCAGTCCTTCCTTCCTTCATTCCGTCCTCTCCTTCCTTCCTAATACTGCTTGTCAAACTGATTTTGCCACCCACGATTTGAAAAAGAAGGTCTAGTGGATTATCCCAATCATTAACTATTTCTGGGGGTTAGCTTACCTTTCCAGAATACAGAATAGAATTCAGCAAACTGCCTCAAAGAGCAGTTTCTAGATTTGACTTCTGCCTCTAGGGTTTATGAAGTCATTCTTAGGTGACCTGGATTTCCCTACACGTGAACCTTACGACGTGGGAGCCCGGGGTAGGGAGGGACAGATAACATGAGAATCAATAGAAAGAACTGCAAGGTCTGAAGACAAGAACCATTTGTCTAGTGGAGTCTATTTTATATCCAGTTTTTAAAAATCTCCATTTAAGATATTTAGCTTCAACGTGCACCTTGACCAATTAATCCAACAAACAAAACTCTGGCTTGGGGGCCCAGTTACTAATTTTCATGGAAAGAGACCTCTGTTTTTAGAACCAGGGCTCTCCTGGGTCCCTCCCACGTCCCCAGCCCTTGTCTGGCCTCGGGTAACTTTTCCCTCCAGTTTGGTGGAAGGTTACATTAGAAGAAAATAGTCCCTACCGTCTAGAAACTTTTCAGGAAAAAGGGCGTTGGACGTGCGGGTGGGTGGGTATACCGGGAAGGGACAGCTGGAGCCGCGAACGCACGGGGGCCCGCGGCGCGTCGGTGTGGAGGCCGCGGGGCGGCAGGAGGCACTGGGAAGCGAGGGTGAAGAGCACCGGTCCGGAAAAGGGCAGTGTCCGCCCTGCGCTCCTCTGCTGCCGCCTGCAACTCGGGAGGGAGAGGCGAGGCTCTGTAGGGTGGGATTCGAGGTCTCCTGAACCCTCGAGTGGGCTTGGGTTTTCAGGAGCCGCCTTTTCTTACTAATCATTTCTCTTTGTCATCATGATCTCTTGGCCTCAGACTGAGTTAAGGGAGCCATAGTAGGAGTGCAGAAAATGAGGTGACCTGGAAGGAAAAAAATGTGATGTTTAAAATATAGTTTTTCCTACTTCCTTTTTCTCTCTCAAATTAGTTTAGATGTAAATAACATTTTAACAGGGCCCAAGATCAGGCTCCCAGGCTCTGGCTTCTGGTCTCACTTGACTCCGGAATAAGGTTTTGGTGTGCTAGTAATTTTGCCAAATGGAGGCCTATTCCCCAACACATCACCCTGGTGAGTGATGAACATTTCTGTAGGTGATGACTTGGAGTCGTTTTATTTCATTCTAATACATGCCCCTGCTTCAAGTGGGTAAAATTATATTTAGCTCAGCCCAGGTTTAATTCATATTATTTAAAAATGTCAGTGGCAAGTAATTTACGAGCTTCTCTTTGTTAAGATTTTGGAAATTTTGCTTTATTGAACTTGCATTTTAAGTATTTTTTTGCTGTGTCCTTAGCGTACATAGAAAACAACCTCTCACTGTCTCCTAGTTGGCCCTGTCAACAAACATTTGGGAAGTGCTTAGTTCAGAATGCTGTCAAATTAAACAATCTGATGTACTTGTTAATTTCATTACAAACGGCAGTTAGGATTTTATATACATATAGTCTGTACCGTGCTATATACCAGAAATCTTTGTAAAAATATAGGGACCCAGTTTTATTCTTCAGTGAAAGGGAGTTAATCTCCTTTTGGTGTTGTGCATTTAAAAGGATTTAGGATGTAAGAGGCTCATTAAATGATAGCTGTTAGTATTATTTATCTTGATATCTTCCAAAGAGCTTTGCACATGGTGAACACTAAGAAATATTGGTTGAATGAATGAAGGTGCCATGTCCCATACTGTAGTATACACAGAGAAAAGACCAGGATGGGGACTGTAGCGCAGTGATTTCATCAGTGAAGCTTTGTGTTTGGAAGTGTCCCTCCTGCAGCCCTTTTACCAGATGCAGGCTCCCTTGACCTTGGATTGTGGTTCACTTAAAATTTTCAGGGGAAAAAGTGTGCCTAATTAGCTAGTAGGACCTAACCTCTTGTCAAGATGGAACTTGAAAAGTTTGTCTAAGTATGGAAAAGCTAAGCTCATTTGACACAGATCACGGGAAGAAAGATTTCTACATGTTATTCAAGTTATTCACGTCAAAAGCGATTAGGGGGCCCCAGCTTCCATTACATCATTCATTAGGAAAATGTGTGCTGGAAGCACTGCAAATCACATGATTTGATGGAGGCATTGAGACTGGGTTTCTTGTGTGTCTGCCCTGGGCCATATTCAGTTTTTAGTATGCTTGGAAAAGGCTGAAGCAGAACATGGAGATCTAGTTTATTTTAATGCCGTCAGACGGCTAAATGGTGGAAACTTGTTGAAGAGATATACTGAGCTGTTTCCTTAGATTGAAGACTTCAGAGAATTAATCAACAGGGTTCTGAGAGATACAACATGCCAGACCCCTACTGACTCATAAGAGTGTACTTGCTTACTGATATGATGTGATAGCTGAGCACAGTATATGTAAAGCTGCAGGGGAGTAATACAAGAGCAGTGCTGATGCATTCTAAGACATGCAGGTGTTGAGATGAGAACTGGCCGTGACAACTGAGTCAGCCAGGCACTGGACTCATTTCCTTTTGCTTACCCACCCTGAGCTCAATAGAAGCACAGACGTTGACAAGGTGCTGAACTATTTGGTGAAAATGAAGTCACAATTTTGGAAGAGCTCCACTGATTTTGATGTGTAGGTACTGTTTCACGCTTTAGCTGTTGCTTTTAAAATGCACACCTTAAGATGGTTCTCGCCGGGCACAGTGGCTCACGCCTGTAATCCCAGCACTTTAGGAGGCCGAGGTGGGCGGATCACGAGGTCAGGAGATCAAGACCATCCTGGCTAACACGGTGAAACCCCTCTCTACTAAAATGCAAAAAATTAACTGGGCATAGTGGCGGGCGCCTGTAGTCCCAGCTACCTGGGAGACTGAGGCAGGAGAATGGTGTGAACCTGGGAGGCAGAGCTTGCAGTGAGCCGAGATCACGCCACTGCACTCCAGCCTGGGTGCTGAGTGAGACTGCGTCTCAAAAAAAAAAAAAAAAAAAAGATGGTTCTCAGTTATCATGCTATTTCATTCCTAGAGCAAATAGCCTAAAGTGAACCACATCTATAAGAAGACAAATATCCCTGTAGAGACATTTGTAGATAAATTGTGGAAGAATTCTAAAATTTTTGGTCAGATTTTGGGGAATGTTTGAGTCTAGTTGGTACAGAAAGTACATTCTGTTTTATGAAAATAGCAACAGTGACGTGAAAAGATAACATTAATGTATATCTGTAGTCAGAAATTGAATGTGCCCTGGCTGATTACAATTAATTTATTCATTGAATGCATATTTATTGAGTACAAGACCTTAGAGATTCCTCAGGTAACAGTCTGTAACAGTGCCATTCCATAGGAATGTAATGAGAGCCACACATATAATTTAAAATTTTCTAGTAGCCACATTAAAATTTTAAAAACTGATAAAATTAATGTTAATAATATTAATATATTTTATTTCACCAAATATATCTAAAATATTATCCTAATACACAATCAATATAGTTTTATTGTTGTTTTTTATTTTTGTTTTTTTTTTTTTTTGAGACAGGGTCTCACTCTGTCACCCAGGCTGGAGTGCAGTGACACAATCATGGTTCACTGCAGCCTCAACCTTCTGGGCTCAGCTGCTCCTCCCACCTCAGCCTCCTGAGTAACTGAGACCACAGGCATGTGCTACCAGCTAATTTTTTGTATTTTTTTTTGTAGAGACAGGATTTCCCATGTTGCCCAGACTGGTCTCCAACTCCTGGGCTCACGCGATCCACCTGCCTTGGCCTCCTGAAGTGCAGGGATTACAAGCGTGAGCCACTAGAAATTATTAACAAATTATTTTACATTCTTTGTTTTGAATTAAGTTTCTCAAATTTAGTTACAGCAAATCTCACATTGCACTAGCCACATTTCAGGTACTCAAAAACTACATGTGATTAATGGTTACCATACTGGGCAGTCCATGTCTAGAGAGAAATATAAAAGTGTAATTTGTAAACAGGTAAACAGATAATTTCTTTTCTTTTCTTTTCTTTTTTTTTTTTTTTTTAGACAAGTTCTCACTCTCCCAGGCTGGAGTTCAGGCTCAGTGCAGCCTCCACCTCCCGGGCTCAAGCGATCCTCCCACCTAACCTCCCCAACTCCCCACCCCAGTAGCTGGGACTACAGGCGGGCACCACCATGTCCAACTAATTCTTACAGAGATGGGTTTTCACCATGTGGCCCAGACTAGATAATTTTAATTAAATGTGATAAAGGCTATGATGAGAAAAGTACACTCAGCATATAAAAGGGGCTTAGTTCCTCCAGTTTTTCCTCCTAAAATCTCACAATTCTCTCTGCTTCTCTGCATCCTACCTGCCATGACTCTAATCTAAGCCAGATTATCTGTCTCCTAGACTTGCACAACAGCTTCTGAAATTGTCTGCCTGCATCTGTCCCTGCCCCTATTTGCAGATAAAGTGAGCTTTTAAAAACCCCCTTCAGGTTATGTCATCCCTCTGTTTAAAACCTTAAATATATGATGAACACATTGGACAAGTGTGAGATGATGTACATAAAGCGCCCAGCCCAAAGGTTCTGCTCACTGAGTTTAGTTCTGCTCGCTTATCCCTTTCACTCTCTTTTTTCTGCCTCTTACTTTCCTCCCCAGCTCCTTCCTCTTATCACCTATCAGTCTCTTATCATCTGAATTTCTTTTTTCTTTCTTCCCTTGTACTTGCTTTCCATTTTCTTTTCTTCCATCTTTACTTTCTCTCCTCCCAGCGTTAGTTTATTTTAATATAGAATTTAAATAGATTTAGAAATTCATTATTTATTTACTTCTGAATTCCAAGTTCTTCATTTAAAAATCAAAAGAGCACCGGTCACGGTGGCTCACTCCTGTAATGCCAGCATTTTGGGATGCCGAGGCAGGCAGATCACCTGAGGTCAGGAGTTCGAGACCAGTCTGGCCAACATGGTGAAAAACCATCTCTACTTAAAATACAAAAATTAGCTGGGCGTGGTGGCAGGCGCCTGTAGTCCCAGCTACTCAGTAGGCTGAGGCAGGAGAATCGCTTGAACCCAGGAGGCAGCAGTTGCAGTAAGCCGAGATCACGCCATTGCACTCCAGCCTGGGGGACAAGAGCGAGACTCTGTCTCAAAATAAATAAATACATAAATAAAAATAAAATAATAAAAAGAACTTGGCCAGGCGTAGTGGCTCACACCTATAATTCCAGCACTTTGCGAGGCCAAGGTGGGTGGATCACTTGAGGTCGGGAGTTTAAGACCAGACTGGCCAACATGGTAAAAACCCATCTCCACTAAAATACAAAATTAGCCAGGTGTGGTGGTGCACGCCTGTAGTCCCAGCTACTGAGGAGGCTGAGGCAGGAGAACTGCTTGAACCTGGGAGGTGGAGGTTGCAGTGAGCCAAGATCATGCCAGCCTGAGTGACAGAGTGAGACTCTAGCCTGCACTGCAGCCTGAGTGACAGAGACTCTAGCCTGCACTGCAGCCTGAGTGACAGAGTGAGACTCTGTCTCAAAAAAAAAAAAAAAAAAACTTGACCTTTTATCAGGATTAAATTAAGATGCTTTTACTTCAGCATGGTCTTCAGTTAACTTTTTTTGTAGGTTGCAGAGCTTCTTTAGAAAAATGCATATAGTGTCCTAGAAGGAAGAAAACAATCCCCTTCACATTTTATAGGGAGAAAATGGTGTAGTCACTTAGAAAGGGTCATGTGGTGATTTGAAACAAGTCAGAAGAACCCAGGCTCTCACCACAGCCCTTCCTCTCTTAGGCAAATTTCTGCCTGCTGGCAGTAGAGCAGTGAGGCAAGTTAATTATTCAGTGTCTGTGGAGGTCAATAAATAAATGAAATACCTAATTAAATAAACTTTTGGAGTGCTGAAAGCAGGCAGTTTCCTTAACTCAGTTCCTTTGGAGGACCAGTTATCTTCCTTGAAAGAACAGCCAATCTAGCCATATGGGCTGTTTTCTTTTAGTTCTGAGAAGGTGGATTTGTGACCCTCTCTGTATTCATTTTTCTGTTTCTGTCTCTGACATAGACAACTCTGCCAGGTGCCAGCACTCCTTCTACCTCCGCTGAAAACAAGGAGACATCCTGAAATTACAGAAGGAAGTTACAATTCAAGAAGGACTTCTTGCTGCCAAGGCATGGTAGACACCAATACAAAACAAATGAGGGAGGGTTTTAGCCTAGAAAACATGTCTCTGTGGAGAAAAGACCCCCCATCTCAGGTCTGGCCCAAGGGAGGACCTCCCTCCGGTAAGGCTTGGGCATTCAGATTCAGAATCAACTAACATTTGTTGAGCAGATACTGCATACAAACAGCTCCATATACATCTTCTTCTATACTATTTTAATCTAAGAAAAGCCTTCCAACGTTTTCCCAAATGGAATCTTATCTTGAAATGAGACTCTGCAGACTTAAACCAACTACAGAAACACTTTAGTATTAAGGTGTCAACCACGCTGAAACATTTTCCCTAGCTTTGACCATTGGTCTGTGAATATCCAGAGCCTGTTTACCACATTCCATTCCAACAGCTTGTTCTTAATCTCTCACTTCAGAGATTTACTGAGCTCTTTCTGAATGGAATTACTGTTGTGAAAGAAACAGTAGCAGCATGTTAGTTAGGATAGACTAATTGCTATAACAAATAGACCCAAATAAGAATAATGGCTTGCCCGGGTGTGGTGGCTCACACCTGTAATCCCAGCACTTTGGGAAGCCAAGGTGGGAGGATCACTTGAGGTCAGGAGTTTGAGACCTGCCTGGCCAGTGTGGCGAAACCCCTGTGTCTACTAAAAATCAAAAAAAATTAGCTGGGTGTGGTGGCCAGCATCTGTAATCTCAGCTACTCAGGAGGCTGAGGCAGGAGAATCACTTGAACCCAGGAGGTTGGGGTTACAGTGAGCTGAGATCACGTCACTACACTCCAGTCTAGGTGACAGAACGAGACTCTGTTTCCAAAAAAAAGAAAAAAGAGAAAAAAGAAAAAAGAATAATGATTCAGATATAATAGGCATTTATTTCTTGCCCTTTGGGTGGCAGGGTACTTCTCCTCCATGCAGCTATTTCGGGAATTCAGGATATGAAGTCCTGTCATGCAAAAGGCATGGAAGAGCATATGCGGGAAATTTTTATGGGCCTAGAAGTAGGGTACATCCCTCGAAGTGGGCTCCACAGATTGGTGTTGGTTTGCAAATAGTTTGTTACTGGTACTTGACAATGTAAGAATAGAAATGGAAAGTAAACCTTTAGAAAGCTTTATAGCAATCTGGGGCCAGGCGCAGTGGCTCACGCCTGTAATCCCAGCACTTTGGGAGGCTGAGGTGGGCGGATCACTTGAGGTCAGGAGTTAAAGACTAGCCTGGCCAACATGATGAAACCCCATCTCTACCAAAAATACAAAAATTAGCTGGGTGTGGTGGTGTACGCCTGTAGTACCAGGTACTCATGAGGCCGAGGCAGGAGAATCGCTTTGAGCCCAGGAGACGCAGGTTGCAGTGAGCCCAGATCACACCACTGCGCTCCAGCCTGGGCAACAAGATCGAAACTTCGTCTCAAAAAAAAAGTTTTATGGCAATTTTGATGGAGTAATTGTCTGTTGAATCTAAAATTTAAAAATTGGAGCTGGGTGCGGTGGCTCATGCCTATAATCCCAGCACTTTAGGAAGCCGAGGCAGGCAGATCACTTGAGGCCAGGAGTTCGAGACCAGCTTGGCCAACATGGTGAAACCTCATCTCTACTAAAATTACAAAAATTAGCTGGGCATGGTGGCAGCCACCTGTAATCCCAGCTACTCAGGAGGCTGAGACAGTGAACCCAGGAGGTAGAGGTTGCAGTGAGCTGAGATCACGCCACTGCACTCCAGCCTGGGTAACAGAGTGAGATTCCATATATATATTTTAAAAAGGCTTAACTTTTTTTTTTCACAATGAACGTTTTGTATTTTTAAAAAGTATTAAAAAAAAACTGAACTCACTGCCTTCAGACTGTAGGAATATAAGAAAAAAAAATTGAACTCGCCATTGGTAAAGGATCATAAAGTTTCTATGACAAAGGAAATAGATGCCCTGATATTAAAGAGACAACAAGAATTTAAAAGACCTTTAGTTTTCAGGAACCATCACTAAAAAACTCTGATTCTGAACCCCCAGAAATGAGGCAAAGATAATAGATGAAATGTTTCAACCTGTGTTAACAAATAGTGCAATCAGAGGAAAGGACAGGAGCAGCACAGAGAACAGCATTGCCAATTTTAAGAAATGAGGGAAACCACCCTACCCAAAATTCATCACCTTTTTCTTGGAAGCGGCCTGGAAATTAAGTACAACTTGAAAAACAGGGACTAAAAGAACATTATATTAAATAACTCTTCCCGCTGGGCATGGTGGCTCATGCCTGTAATCCCAGCACTTTGGGAAGCTAAGGTGGGCAGATCACGAGGTCAGGAGTTTGAGACCAGCCTGACCAAGAGACCAGCCTGGCCAATATGGTGAAACCCCATCTCTACTAAAAATACAAAAATTAGCCGGCCGTGGTGGTGGGTGCCTGTAATCTCAGCTACTCAGGAGGCTGAGGCAGGAGAATTGCTTGAACCTGGGAGGCAGAGGTTGCAGTGAGCCGAGATTGCGTCATTGTGCTCCAGCCTGGGTGACGGAGCAAGACTCTGACTCAAATAAATAAACAAATAAATAAATAACTCTTCCCTTAAATATGGTCTGGCCACAGGACCAAATCTGTAAACATAGGGTAATTTTTTTTCTATGGTAATGTAAAAAGTCAATTAAATTTCCTTTCTTTTTCTCTGTTTATGATTCTTCATCATTCAGCTTAAAAAGTCAGGTAATCTTGGCCGGGTACGGTGGCTGACGCTTGTAATCCCAGCACTTTGGGAGGCTGAGGCGGGCAGATCACCTAAGGTCAGGAGTTTGAGATCAACCTGGCCAACATGGTGAAAACCCCGTCTCTATTAAAAAAACAAAAATTAGCTGGGCATGGTGGCAAGCACCTGTAATCCCAGCCACTCAGGAGACTAAAGCAGGAGAATCTTTTGAATCCAGGAGGCAGAGGGTGCAGTGAGCCAAGATCGCACCACTGCACTGCAGGCTAGGCGACAGAACGAGACTCTTTCTCAAAAAAAAAAAAAGTTAGATAATAAAAGACACTTTTACTGTTCTAAATTATAGGATTTGCAACATTGTTTCTATCTAATTCAGCACCATTTTACAATTTTATTTAAAAGCAGTTTGATTGGATGGGCATGGTGGCTCACACCTGAAATCTCAACACTTTGGGAGGCTGAGGCAAGAGGATTGCTTGAGCCCAGGAATTTAAGGCCAGCCTGAGAAACATGGTGAGACCCTGACTTAAAAAAAAAGGCGGGGGGGACGGGGCGCACACACACACACACACAAAAAGCAGTTGATTCAGGCCTGCCTTAGGCTGAAAAAATTTCCTACTTTCCTATGGACAGTACCTCAGCTTGGTCCAAAATATTTCCCCATTACTGTTTCTGAAAAGAATGTCAGAGATGCTATTTCAAATCACTGAAGACTAAGTTGGGCCTGCTAATGTTGGAGAGAAGAAATTTGAAGGCAAAGAAGGTTTAACCTCAACCCTGCTAAGTATCCTGTTACTACTGGCTAGGAGATGACTATCAGGAGTTTAGGTCTTCTTGGTCACCAAAGCCATCTGGCCATGGGACAGGGCCCTGCTACCTTAATTTATCTTCTACCAAAGTCTCACCTTCAGAAATTCTTCACTAAAAATTATTGGCTGGGTGCAGTGGCTCACGCTTGTAATCCTAGCATGTTGGGAGACCAAGGAGGACAGATCACCTGAGCTCAGGAGTTCAAGACCAGCCTGGACAACACAGCAAAACCCCATCTCTACAAAAAATATAAACATTTTGGCCAGGTGTAGTGGCTCTGACCAGGTGCAGTGGCTCATGTCTGTAATCCCAGCACTTTGGGAGGCTGAGGCAGGTGGATTGCTTGAGTTCAGGAAGTTAAGAGACCAGCCTGACCAACATGGTGAAACCCAGTCTACTAAAAATACAAAAATTAGCCAGGCATGGTGGCAAGCACCTGTAATCCCAGCTACTTGGGAGGGTGAGGCAGGAGAATGGCTTGAACCTGAGAGGCAGAGGTTACAGTGAGCTGAGATCACACCATTGCAATCCAACCTGAGTGACAGAGCGAGACAGTCTAAAAAAAAAAAAAAAAAAATTAGCCAGGCATGGTGGCACATGCCTACAGTCCCAGCTACTCAGGAGGCTTGAGCCTGGGAGGCAGAGGTTGCAGTAGGTTGAGATCATGCCACTGCACTCCAGCCTGGGTGACAAAGCAAAACCCTGTCTGAAACAAACAAAAAAAAAAATTGAAAAAGCAATTTGGGCTTTATTTTCTAATGTCTTTATTGGATTTTGTTCTATTTTGTAGTTCCATTAGCTCATTTTTAGCGTATTTTACAAAAATTTTGGCTCATAATGCATTACAAGGAAAAAAATCTTGTTCTTCACCACATACAGTTTGAGAAGCACTAGTATATGTTACATTCCTTCATGTTCGTTCCGCTAGAACTCAATCTCATGGTCACATCTAACTATAGCAGAAACTGGAAATGTGATCTAGCTATAGGAAATGGGAAAAGAGGAGAACACAGACATTGGTGAACACTAGAAGTCTCTGGCATGCTTAGCTTGCACACTCACAAGCACAGGATAATGTATGAAATGGAAGAGAGAGGACTAAGTGCCCAAGGGGAGGTTGAGCTGCAGGACGTATATCCATGCTACTTTCATCAAGTCTGCAGAAGATTGCCAACTGCTGGCGTTAGTTACAGTCCAAAAGGCTTTGGCTGCAAAAGCCAGGAGGACAAATGTTGCCTGTATTTACTGTGCTCATTTCTCTCAGATTCTGGCTTTTCTTTGTATCCGCCCCCACCATGCCTTAGTTTACCGTTTCCTACTTAAGCATCAAAGTAGCCTCATAACAGGGGTCCCTACCGCTAACCTCACATCCTCCACCTCCATCTAGCCTGTGACTCTCACCATGTTACTCTTCAATGTTCCTTATCACTTACAGGATTGAGTTTAAACTTTTGTCATAGAAAGCCTGTAAGGCCATTCACAATCTAGTCCCTTCCCATCTCCTAGGCCTCGCCTCCCCAATGTGCCATGGGCATCCCGTGCCCCAGTCTTGCAGACCTCCTCACCACCCCCTTAGCACCCCATGCACTGCCACGCTTCCTTGCCTTGGACTTGTGAGTCCTCACTGGGTTTATTCCCTCTCCATGGGAATAAACCCATGGAGTCTTTTAGCTCTCCATGTAATGTTTCTTCATTTGTGAAAGCTTTCTTGATTTCCCTTTGTTTGGTGAAGCACCCCTTCCTCCATGAGCATCATAATTGTTGGGTAAAGAATAGCTATCTCTAGTCTGGACACAGTGGCTCATGCCTGTAATCCCAATACTTTGGGAGGCTGAAGCAGGAGGATCACTTGAGCCCAGGAGTCTGGGCCCGTCTCAGCCTCCCAAAGTGCTGAGATTACAGGCGTGAGCCACCACGTCCGGTCTTCCTCAAACTTTTATTGTTAGGGGATAGACAAGAAAGAGAGTCTCTACCCTCCTGATAGTCCAAAAGTTGAAAACAATTCAGTTATTACCTGACAACTATTCACTGAGTATCAATTATTGGCCAGAAACCACATAACACACTTGAAACACACCAATAAAAAAACATGTCCTCAGGCTGGGCACAGTGGCTCACACCTGTAATCCTAGCACTTTGGGAGGCCAAGGCAGGCAGATTGTCTGAGCTCAGGAGTTCAAGGCCAGCCTGGGCAACATGGCAAAATTCCTTCTCTACTAAAAATACAAAAAATCAGCTGAGCGTGGTGGTGTGCGCCTGTAATCCCAACTATTTGGGAGGCTGAGGCATGAGAACTGCTTGAACCCGGAAGGTGGAGATTGCAGTGAGCTGAGATCACACCATTGCACTCCAGCCTGGGCAGCAGGGTGAGACTCTGTCTCAAAAAAGAAAGAAAGAAAGAAAGAAAGAAAGAAAGAAAGAAAGAAAGAAAGAAAGAAAGAAGGAAAGTGTTCTCAGGCCTCATGTACTCATAGTCTAACAGCGAGAAATATAAGCTGGAATAGAATGGTGCAAACAGCTTTGACCCCCTGGCTCAAGGGATCCTTCTGCTTTGGTCTCCCCTGTGGCTGGGACAACAGATGTCCATCACCATGCCCGGCTTTTTTTTTTTTTTTTTTTTTGGTAGAGATGGGGTTTCACCATGTTGGTCAGGCTGGTCTTGAACTCCTGACCTCAAGTGATTCACCTGCCTTGGCCTCCCAAAGTGCTGGGATTACAAGCATGAGCCCCCGTGCCTGGCCAAATTTTCTGTTTTATGAAGCCAAACTGAATCCTAATTAATACAAGGGGAATATTAACAGAGTAGCTCCATATGTTAGGTGTTTTACACATATTCTTTTTATCTTCATGACAGTGCTACAAAAGTTGGCTAGATTACAGCTTGCTAGCTGTGTGTCATTAGGTAAGTTACTTCACCTTTCTGTGCCTCAATTTCCCCATCTGTAAAATGAAGACAATATAGCATCTCCTCTACAGCTGTGAAGATTGGACAAGTTCGTGTAGGTAAAGTATTTAGAATTGTGTTTGCCATATGGTAAGTGCTCAGTGTTAGCCATTAGCTCAGAAAGCTTTAGTAATTTATTTAAGTGGTGACATAGTAGGTGGTAGTGTCAAGGTTCGAACCCAGAGCCATCTGACTTTTAAAACTGTGCATTTCCCCATTGTACTTGGGAAGGACTCAATGTGGATCAAATGCAGGGTGGAGGGACTAGAGCTGGAATGGGTAAATGAAATACTGCCTTTTGCTCTTGTGTAATTCGGCGAATCTTCCCAATGGAGGCGCTGAGGTCCATCTCGCCCTCTCGTGGCCATAGGACTCACTGTGAGCTCCTGAAAATCAGTGAGGGAAGCCAGAGGGGAGGACTAAAGTCAACAAAGGGATTGGTGTGGCCCATCTATGGAAGAAAGCTGGGGGATTCAAATAGAAAGGAGACAGCTAGCAAGTTCAAGGGAACCATGCTTGATTTGATGTCCGGCATCCTAATCGCAAGTCCATTCCCAGAGCTAGAAGTATCAGCCTCCCATGAAAATGAAACCTAGAAAACTCCAGGCAGTTGATAAGACTTTTAAATACATGATATGAGGCTCTCAAGAGAAGAAATGGGAGTCCCCTCCCAAGGACCTCATCATATAATTAATCCATTTGAGCAATCAAAAGGCAGAATTGTATATTCTTATTACATGCATGATTATGAGCATGATTCTAGAGTCAGACTGTCAGGGTGTGAATCCTGCTACTTACAGTATGACCTTGGGCAAGTTACTTAATGTCTCTGCACTTTGATTTCCTCACTTAAGGTCATTATGAAAATCAAATGAGTTAATATTTGTAAAGTAATTAAAATAGTAATAGTAAGTGCTTAAGTGCTTTTAAATAAATAAATATATGCAAAACAATTATAAATTTACAGTTATAATTTATAAATAACATATAAGTGAAACACTCATCGTGGGGTTTAGCACCATAGAATTTATAATTGGAAAAAATTATAGAAAAAAAGAAATCAAGAAGGGTTTCACTGAAATAGTGAAACTGAACAATTGGTAGGATTTGAGTAGCCACAGAGGTGTGACCTAGATCTGGGGATCAACAGGCAAAAGTATGGAGGCAGCAACTGGCATGGCTGGGGACAGATAAGGTGGAGAGTGAGAAGGAATGCTAGACAGTAGGACTGGAATTGGAGAGTAGGGAAACATAGGTGGAGACCTGATTATCTAAGACTTTGAAGGCTAGATTTACTGTAATAGGCAAAGGAGAATTGTTGAGATTTTTCAGAGGGAAATGACATGATGAAAGGGAAGTTTTGGCTGGTCACAGTGGCTCACGCTTGTAATCCCAGTACTTTGGAAGGCTGAAGCAAATGGATTGCTTGAGTCCAGGAGTTCAAAACCAGCCTGGGCTATATGCATGGCAAAATCCCATCTCTACAAGAAATACAAAAATTAGCCAGGTGTTGTGGCACGTGCCTGTAGTCCCAGCAAAATTTCTTTTGCTGCTCTGTGCATGTCGGTGGATGACCATGAAGGTACACTGAGTATTCTTTTATTTTTTTCCTTCCTTCCTTCCTTCCTTCCTTCCTTCCTTCCTTCCTTCCTTCCTTCCTCTCTTTCTCTTTCCCTCCTTCCCCCTCCCTTTCCTTCCTTCTTCCTTCCTCTTCTTTCTTTTTTTTTTTTAGGAAGGCGTGCTCGCGTTTGTCACCAGGATGGAGATATAGTGTGATCTTATGCTCACTGCAGCTCAGCCTTCCAGGCTTCACAGATCTCCACATCAGTTCCGAGTAGTTGGGGACTACAAGGTAGGCCATTCACACTTGGCTAACTTTATTTTTTTTGTAGAGCGCGTTCTTCGCACAGTGTGCCCAGGCTGGTCTCGAACTCCTGAGCTCAAGCAATCCACCTGCTTTGCCTCCCCAAAGTCTAGAGGTTACAGGCGTGAGCACTGAGCCCGTGACCAGGAGTATCTGTTTCGTCTGTTTGTGGTTTGGCTATGGTTTGTTTTTTTGTGAGATAGAGTCTCACTCTAGTTTTCCAGGCTGGAGTGCAGTGGCATGATCTTTCAAGCCAATGCAACCTCACCTCCCAGGTTTAAGTGATTCTCTTGCCTCAAGGACCCTGAGTAGCTGGGGACTACAGGTGCCGCCACCAACCCCAACTAATTTTTGAGTTTTTTTTTAATTTTTTTTGTTAATTTATTTTTGAGACAGAGCTGCCCTGCCGTGGTTTGCCCAGGCTGAGTGCAGTGGCCAGGATGCTGGGCTCCTGCAAACCTCACATTCCTGGGTTCAAGCGATTTGCTCTTGCTCATGCCTCCGAGTAGCTGGGATTACACGCCTGCCACCACGCCGATGAATTTTTTGTATTTTTAGTAGAGAGAGGGTTTTCCCGTGTTAGCCAGGATGGTTTGATCTCCTGACTTCATGTCACCCGTCTCGGCATCCAAAGTGCTGGGGATTACAGGCTTGAGCCACGGCCCGTTAATTTTTGTAGCCCGGCCTAATTTTTGTATTTTTAGTAGAGACGGGGTTTCATCAAGTTGGCTATGATGGTCTCGATCTCTTGACCTCGTGATCTGCCCACTTCAGCATCCCAAAGTGCTGGGATTACAGGCGTGAGCCACCGCGCCTGGCTGGTATTTGTATTTCAAATAATAGTTATTGCATAGTTGCTCTCCAAAAAGTTTGTACTGATTTTTGCCCCTATAAAGAATATTTGAGAATGCCTATTTTCTCATAGGTTGTCAACTCCAGAAATTTCCAAACCTTAAAAAATTTGCCAATCTGATAGGCAAAAAATGATATCTTGTCGTTTTAATTTTTTGTTTTCAGTTTTGAGATAGGGTCTTTTTTTGTCTCTCAGGCTAGAGTGCAGTGGCACAATCATGTTTCACTGCAGCCTCGACCTCCCAGGCTCAAGTGAGCTTCACACCTCAGCCTCCCAAGTAGCTGGGACTACAGGTACGCACCACCATACTCGGCTAATTTTAAACATTTTTTGTAGAGTCTTGCTATGTTGCCCAGTCTGGTCTTAAACTCCTGGGCTCAAGTGATCCTCCTGCCTCAGCCTCCCAAAGTGCTGGGGTTACAGGTGTGAGCCACTGCCCCGGCCTATAATTTACATCTATTTAATTTGCATCTATTTAGTATGTGTGAACATTTTCCCTTTATATTTGGTCATTTTCTTGTTCTCTTTTTGTGAACTACCTGTTTCTATCCTTTGTTCATTGCCTTATTAGGTTGTCTTTAGTATTTCTTTTTTCATTTTTGTTTTTGGAGACAGGGTCTTGCTCTGTTGCTCAGGCTGGAGTGTAGTGATGCAATCATAGCTCACTGTAACCTCAAGTTCCGGGTTCAAGTGATCCTCCCAGTTCAGTCTTCCAAGTAGCTAGAACTACAGGTGGTCACTACCACACTAACTTATTAAAAAACATTTTTTTGTAGAGATGGGGTCTCACTATGTTGCCCACGCTGGTGTTGAGCTCCTTGACCTCCTAGAGCATAGGGATTAGAGGTGACAGCCTGGAACACTGGTGTTCGAAGGATGGCCCTGCCTCAGCTTCCCAAGTAGCTAGGACTACAGGAGTGCCCCATCGTGCCTGCAGGCTTTAATGAATGCTTTAAGAATAGTTTCAGGGCCAGGCGCGGTGGCTCATGCCTGTAATCCCAGC
The DNA here is from genome assembly GCF_001698545.2 of Rhinopithecus bieti. Taxonomy (NCBI): domain Eukaryota; kingdom Metazoa; phylum Chordata; class Mammalia; order Primates; family Cercopithecidae; genus Rhinopithecus; species Rhinopithecus bieti. The sequence continues at coordinate 897,732 of NW_016806834.1, read as the reverse complement.
ATTCTGGGAGGCCAAGGTGGGAGGATCACCTGAGGTCAGGAGTTCAAGACCAGCTTGGCCATGGTAAAACCCCGTCTCTAATAAAAATACAAAAACTTAGCCAGCCGTGGTGGTGCATGCCTGGAATCCCAGCTACTCAGGAGGCTGAAGCAGGAGAATCGCTTGAACCCAGGAGGCGGAGGTTGCAGTGAGCTGAGATTGCGCCATTGCACTCCAGCCTGGGCAACAAGAGCGAAACTCTGTCTCAAAAAAAAACAAAACAAAACAAAAATAGTTTTAGGCAGCTCATGCCTGTAATCCCAGCACTTTGGGAGGCCGAGGCAAGTGGATCACCTGAGGTCGGGAGTCTGAGACCAGCCTGGTCAACATAGTGAAACCCCATCTCTACTAAAAATGCAAAAATTAGTCAGGTATGGTGTCGCAGGTCTGTAAATCCAGCTACTCAGGAGGCTGAGGCAGGAGAATTACTTGAACCCGGGAGGCGGAGGTTGCAGTGAGCCAAGATCACGCCACTGAACTTCAGCCTGGGCAACAGAGACTCTGTCTCAAAAAAAAAAAAAGAATAATTTCAGATTTACAGAAAAGTTGCACAGATAGTCCAGAGGGTTCTCATATACCCAGCACCCAGTTTCTCCTATTACTTTGTTTTTGTTTTGAGACGTGGTTTTGCTAGTTTCCCAGGCTGGAGTGCAATGGTACGAACTCGGCTAAATGCAACCTCCGCCTCCCAGGTTCAAGCAATTCTCCTGCCTCAGCTTCCCAAGTAGCTGGGATTATAGGCACCCACCACCATGCCAGGCTAATTTTTGTATTTTTGGTAGAGATGGGGTTTCACCATGTTGAGCAGGCTGGTCTTGAACTCCTGACCTCAGGTGATCCACCCGCCTCAGCCTCCCAAAGTGCTGGGATTACAGGTGTAAGCCACTCTGCCCGACTAGTTTCTCCTATTATTAACATCTTACATTAGTGTGGTACATTTGTCACAGTTAATGAACCAATAATGACACATTATTATTAACTGAAGACCATACTTTATCAGATTTCCTTAGTTTTAAATTTCACATCCTTTTTCTATTCCAGGATCCCATCCAGGATACACTATATGTTTATTCATAGTGTCTTCTTAGGCTCTTCTTGGCTGTAACAGTTGTTTCTGCTTTTTATCATTGTCATCCCATGTCAATTCACTGACTAATGGGAGCAAAACTCTATCTGAGCTAACCATGCACAGGATACAAAATCAGCAAATATTAATAGTTAAGTGTAGATATGTGAAGTCTATGTGGCCACAGCTCCTGGCTCATATCTCTCAGTGCCCCTGTTACAGTCTTTTTTTCTTTTTCTTTTTCTTTTTTTTTTTTTGAGATGGAGTTTCACTCTTGTTGCCCAGGCTGGAGTGCAATGGCGCAATCTTGGCTCACTGCAACCTCTGCCTCCTGGGTTCAAATGATTCTCCTGCCTGAGCCTCCCAAGTAGCTGGGATTACAGACATGCATCACCATGCCAGGCTAATTTTGTATTTTTAGTAGAGATGGGGTTTCTCCATGTTGGTCAGGCTGGTCTTGAACTCCCGACCTTAGGTGATCTGCCTGCCTCGGCCTCCCAAAGTGCTGGGATTACAGGCGTGAGCCACAGTGCCCGGCCTACAGTCTTCTGTTATAATGTTAGGGCACTTTAGGATTCAGAGGCAGGCCTCAGGAAACAGACTTTCTCCCTATCTGATTTTCTCCTGCTCTTATTTATTTATTTATTTATTTATTTATGTTTTGAGACAAGGTCTTACTCTGTTGCCCAGGTTGAAGTGCAGTTCACGGCTCACTGTAGCCTTGATCTCCTGTACTCAATCAATCCTCCTGCCTCAGGCTCCTGAGTAGCTGGGACTACAGGTGTGCACCACCATGTCCGGCTAATTTTTTATTTTTTGTAGAGACAGTCTCCCTGTGTTTCCCAGGCTGGTCTTAAACTCATGAACTCAAGCAATCCACCTGCTTCGGCCTTCCAAAATGTGGGAATTATAGGCATGAGCCACCACACCGGGCCTTCCTGTTCTCATTGAACCTGCCAGATGCAGGACTCTAATCTGATTGTGAGTCATAAGACCCTGATTCCAGGGAGGGTCCTACCCCACAGCCTGGAGGAAGGAAGCCTGCATAGAGAGACCAAGAAAAATCTAAACAGACATGCCTTGCTGTAGTTCCCCAATCAGTCTGTTAGTATTTATATATATATATATTTTGTTCAATCACGATATGACATGGTTGTCCATGCTTCAATCACATCTTTGCAATGAAGTCTTCATAAAAGGCCCAAGAAGACAGGGTTGGGGAGATTCCAGATAGCTGAACGTGTGGAGGCTTCTGGCGGGTGGCTTGCCCTGAGAGGACATGGAAGCTCTGCACCCCTCCCCCCATACCTTGCTGTATGCATCTCTTCATTCATATCCTTTGTCATATTCTTTCTAATAAACTGGTAAACGAAGTGTCTCCCTGAGTTCTGTGAGCTGCTTTAGCAAATGAATCGAATCCAAAGAGGGGGCTGTAGGAGCCCCAACTTGAAGCTGCTGGGTCAGAAATTCTGGAGTCCTGGGTTTTGACTGGTGTCTGAATGGGGTGGGCAGGGGCAGTTTTGGGGCTTGAGCCCTCAACCTGTGGCCTCTGGTTAGATGGTGTCAGAATCAAATTAGAGGACACCCAGCTGCTGTCTGCTGCAGAACTGGTTGCTTGTTTGCTGGTGGGGAGAAATCCTCCATGTTTGGTCACAGGAGTCTTCTCTCTGCGTTGATTGTTACTGTTGAGTGAGATAACAGGAACAAACACTGTGAGTTTGTGTGTTTTCCCACACACAAGATCCCTATCTCCATTCTCTCTCCTGCTTCAGTCTTCCTTCTCTGAGGTTCTCAGACACCCTCCCCTCTCCCATATCCCCTCCAGTGTCCTGCACTTTCCTTCTTTGCCCTCTGACCTGAATCTAACAATGGTAAGTCTTCTTTGAAGTCTGATGCTACTTTCTAGTCTTCCTTGCCAAAGGTTGCGATTACCCCCACCTATGGCCATAAACTTGCTTTGTATTTATTAATTTATTTAAATGTCTTTCCTATTTAGGGTAGCTGGCAGGTATTATTAGTACCGGGTTTCCAGTACAACTCTAAGCAAGAAGTTGCTCCTTCTAATATTGGGGGCTGCAAAAAGTAAAGACAGGGAAGTTGAGAAGGAGTACTGGTATACCGGGGAAGTTAATTTGCTTGGTCTGTCTGTGTCCTAAGTAAAGATGAGATGCACAAGTGCAGAAGTTCTGGAGAAAGTTAAATACTGATTCGGTACATGGATGAGAGGTCGGTGTATAAAGTGGAGATTTGAAAGTTGTCTGCTTTTGGAGGTGGCAGGAGAAAGCATGAGAGTGAATGAGCCACTGAGGGGGAAGAGTGGAGGGCAGAGGAAAGGAAAGCTTTTTCACAGCTATGGGGAATAGCTGAGAGAGGGAAAAAGTACCCACAGGGACAGGTGAGGGCTAGAGCTGTAGAAAATAATAGAGCAATGGTATAGACATCCAAAGAGAAAAGAGTGTGGAAAAAGTAGGAAGCAGAAGCACAAGAGACATCCAGTAGAAGGAAGACTCAGAAAAGCCTTCCGTTTCCAAGCTCATCTGCAGGTGAGGGACAAGAGAACTTGGAATTACTGCATATAAAATGCTTAGAGATGGTTAGGCCGGGCGCGGTGGCTCACGCCTGTAATGACAGCACTTTGGGAGGCCGAGGTGGGTGGATCACGAGGTCAGGAGATGGAGACCATCCTGGCTAACATGGTGAACCCTCGTCTCTACTAAAAACACAAAAAATTAGCCGGGCACTGTGGCGGGTGCCTGTAGTCCCAGCTACTCGGGAGGCTGAGGCAGGAGAATGGCGTGAACCCGGGAGGCAGAGCTTGCAGTGAGCCAAGATAGCGCCACTGTACTCCAGCCTGGGTGAAGGAGCAAGACTCCGTCTCAAAAACAACAACAACAACAACAAAAAACAACAACAACAACAAAAAACTGCTTGGAGATGGTGAATACAAAGGAAAGAAATATGGCCGGGTGCGGTGGCTCACGCCTGTAATTCCGGCACTTTGGGAGGCTGAGGTGAGCCGATCTCCTGAGGTCAGGAGTTCAAGACCAGCCTGGCCAACATGGTGAAACATCAACTCTACTAAAAATACAAAAGTTAGCTGGGTGTGGTGGCGCACACCTGTAGTCCCAGCTACTTGGGAGGCTGAGGTAGGAGAATCTCTTGAACCCGGGAGGTAGACCAAGACTGCACCATTGCACTCCAGCCTGGGCAACAGAGCAAGACTCTGTCTCAAAAAAAAAAAAAAAAATAGCAGAGCAGCTACAAGTTACAAGTTGCAAAAGGATTAGGATAAGGATAAGGTTCTTCTGTACACCTTTTTGAAGGCAGAAGGTAACTCATATATTACTCTCAGAAGGTGGAATTAAGATGTTGGCCTTTAGTTTCCTTACTCACTAGGAAGTAAGCTCATGAAGGCAGGAATTGCTGCCTATTGTTGACTTCTGCTATATTCCAAGAGCCTAGAACAGTGCCTGGTACCTGGTAGGTGTTTGATATTGCTGAATAATAGAGCTCAGGAATTAAGTCTAGACACTAGGAAGAGAGGCTGGCTGTAGAACGAACGATACACTGGGTGTGGTGGCTCACACCTGTAATCCTAGCACTTTGGGAGGCCGAGGTGGGAAGATCACATGAGGCCAGGAGTTCAGGATCAGCCTGGGCAACCTAAGGAGCCCCATCTGTACAAACGAACAAACAAAACTAAAACATTTTAATCTATCTATCTATCTATATATATATATATATATTTTTTTAATGGAGTCTCACTCTGTTGCCCAGGCTGGAGTGCAGTGGCATGATCTTGGCTCATTGCAACCTCTGCCTCCAGGTTCAAGTGATTCTCCCACCTCAGCTTCCTAAGTAGCTGGGATTACAGGTGTGCACCACCATGTCCAGCTAATTTTTGTATTTTTAGTAGACNAATTGCTGCCTATTGTTGACTTCTGCTATATTCCAAGAGCCTAGAACAGTGCCTGGTACCTGGTAGGTGTTTGATATTGCTGAATAATAGAGCTCAGGAATTAAGTCTAGACACTAGGAAGAGAGGCTGGCTGTAGAACGAACGATACACTGGGTGTGGTGGCTCACACCTGTAATCCTAGCACTTTGGGAGGCCGAGGTGGGAAGATCACATGAGGCCAGGAGTTCAGGATCAGCCTGGGCAACCTAAGGAGCCCCCATCTGTACAAACGAACAAACAAAAACTAAAAACATTTTTAATCTATCTATCTATCTATATATATATATATATATTTTTTTAATGGAGTCTCACTCTGTTGCCCAGGCTGGAGTGCAGTGGCATGATCTTGGCTCATTGCAACCTCTGCCTCCAGGTTCAAGTGATTCTCCCACCTCAGCTTCCTAAGTAGCTGGGATTACAGGTGTGCACCACCATGTCCAGCTAATTTTTGTATTTTTAGTAGACAGGGTTTTGCCATCTTGGCCAGGCTGTTCTCGAACTCCTGACCTCAAGTGATCCACCTCCCTCAGTCTCCCAAAGTGCTGGGATTACAGGCATGAGCCACCACACCTGGCAAATACATTTTAAAAAAATAGAATTAGGGATAAGTATCTCTTCTCTTAGACCATAGGGAAGATTTATGAGCTAGAGATAAGGAAGAGACTCAGGCCTGCTAGCCCTGGGCTGAATGCTATGGTACCCAGTGAGGACAGACTGTTGGAGGGCAGGCCTGTTAGGGGACTGAGGACAGAAATCCCCTCCTGCTTCCATATAGGCAGCCAAGAGCTGGCCTGGGACACCAGCTGGGTGCTTTTCCCAGCCCTTTGCATTCCAGCCTGTATACAATGAAGAAAGAGTGACAGTGTGGTGACATGATTTAGGTTAATGAGCTACTCATCACCTGCCAAGTGGGTAGGAAGTTTTTTTTTTTTTTCTGCCCACTTTTGTAGAAAAAATTTTTTATGAATGACTCATCTTGTCTCATTACTCAGTACAAATTTGTGAGCTGGTAATAAGAGGTCAAAACCTTTATTTTTGGGAGGGAGAACATATCCACCCCCACTCCCCAACACCCAGTTTCTGGTGGATGGATATGCTCATTATCTTGATTGTGGTAAAAAATTTCATGGAAGTATACATATGTCAAAACTATCAAATTGCACACTTTACATTTGTGCAGTTTACTGTTTGTTAATTACACCTCAGTAGGGCTGTTTATGAAAAGGAAGAATCTTAAATGTAAACTTTTTATCATCACAGTTTGGATATTTATTAACTTGCATACATAAATTTATCTAATTCATCTTTGCAGTCAAAGAGAAAGTCATTTCTAGAAAAAAAAACTGAATAATCATTTTGGGGAAAGCAAAGGACAGGCCAGGGAGACTAGATACAAAGAGTGTCGTTGTAGAATTTCTAGCCACAGACCAGGATAAACTAGCCTCTCCTACTCCTGAGGGGAGAAATGAGGAAAAGGTCTTTGCTTAGTTGGAGTGAGAATGTTGCATTCTTTTGTAAGCTTTTTGTAATTCTTTGTTTATCTGGTTGACTTTCTCCTTAAGACCAGCCTTTCCCTGTCCCCTTCAATCTACAGGAAATCCTCCTCTCCTGTAGAGAAAAAGACAACTTTCTCCTAGGGAAGCCAGTTGTTCTTCCACTCTGCTGGCTACAGGGTTCTATTTCTTAGTCCCCCTGATGTGCTACAAAACTTGAGAGACACAAGTCTATCAAGTCTTTCAACCCCCTTATTCTAAAAGGATACAGGCACACACCACCATGCCTGGCTACTTTTTGTACTTTTTGTAGAGGTGAGGTCTCACTGTGTTGCCCAAGCTGGTCTTAAACTCCTGACCTCAAGCAATCCCCGCACCTTGATCTCCCAAAGTGCTGGGATTACAGGCATGAGCCACTGCACTCAGGCATAAATTTGTGTTTTGTTTTTTTTTGAGACCGAGTCTCGCTCTGTGGCCCAGGCTGGAGTGCAGTGGCCGGATCTCAGCTCACTGCAAGCTCTGCCTCCCGGGTTTACGCCATTCTCCTGCCTCAGCCTCCCAAGTAGCTGGGACTACAAGCGCCCGCCACCTCGTCCGGCTAGTTTTTTGTATTTTTTAGTAGAGACGGGGTTTCACCGGGTTAGCCAAGATGGTCTCGATCTCCTGACCTCGTGATCCGCCCGTCTCGGCCTCCCAAAGTGCTGGGATTACAGGCTTGAGCCACCGCGCCTGGCCAAATTTGTGTTTTTTAAGCCACTAAATTTGTGGTACTTTGTTATAGCAGCCATAGAAACTAATCCAAATGATACCTGACACACAGTAGATAATCAATAAGCATCTGTTACTTGACCAACTTATATCTGGTACTTCAACCAATAATAAAAATAATACTTCACGCCGGGCACAGTGGTTCGTGCCTGTAATCCCAGCACTTTGGGAGGCCAAGGCGGGCGGATCATGAGGTCAGGAGATGGAGACCATACTGGTTAACATGGCGAAACTCCGTATCTACTATAATTACAAAAAATTAGCTGGGCATGGTGGCGGCCACCTGTAGTCCCAGCTACTAGGGAGGCTGAGGCAGGAGAATTGCTTGAACCCAGGAGGAGGAGGTTGCAGTGAGCCGAGATCATGCCACTGCACTCCAGCCTGGGTGACAGTGTGAGACCCCGTCTCAAATAATAAAAAAAAAAAAAACTTCACAATAGTAAAATGTGTTCACATTCTTAATCTCATTTTGTTGTTACACTTATTACCCTTACTTCATGGATAAGAAAATGGAAAATCAGTTGCTTAAAGTCCCATATATTTATATAATGCATATATAAATATATATATTTTTGGGGGGGGAGTGGACAGAGTCTCGCTTTGTCACCCAGGCTGAAGTACAGTGGCGCGATCTTGGCTCACTGCAACCTCTGCCTCCTGGGTTCAAGTGATTCTTCTGCCTCAGCCTCCCAAGTAGCTGGGATTACAGGTGCCAGCCACCATGCCCAGCTAATTTTTGTTATTTTCAGTTGGGATGGGGTTTCGCCATGTTGGCCAGGCTGACCCTGAACTTCTGACCTCAGGTGATCCACCCATCTTGGCCTCCCAAAGTGCTGGGATTACAGGCATGAGCCACTACTCCAAGCTCAAATCCCACATATTTTAAGAAGCAAAAAGTAGATTTAGAATCTATATTCTTGTTTTCTCTTTTAATGACATTGTGTCAACAATAAATGACATGTAAAAAAAATCATTCACAATCCTTTTACTCTATTTAATAGATCAACCAGTTTTATTTTTCCATGTCTTCGAGGTCTCATCTATACAAACACATGTTAAAAATATTTATGCCAGGTGCGGTGGCTCGTGCCTGTAATCCCAGCACTTTGGGAGGCCGAGGCGGGCGGATCACCTGAGGTCAGGAGTTCAAGACCAGCCTGGCCACACGGTGAAACCCCGTCTCTACTAAAAATACAAAAATATGCCGAGTGTGGTGGTGGGTGCCTATAGTCCCAGCTACTCGGGAGGCTGAGGCAGGAGAATCACTTGAACCCAGGAGGCAGAGGTTGCAGTGAGCCAAGATGATGCCATTGCACTCCAGCCTAGGTGACAGAGTGAGACTGTGTCTCAAAATAATTTATTCCTGGCATAGTGACTCATGCCCATAATCCCAGCACTTTGGGAGGCCAAGAAGGGTGGATTACCTGAGGTCAGGAGTTCAAGAACATGGTGAAACCCTGTCTCTACTAAAAACACAAAAATTAGCCAAGTGTGGTGGTGAGGTGCCTGTAGTCCCAGCTACTCGGGAGGCTGAGGCAGGAGAATCGCTTGAACCCGGGAGGCAGAGGTTGCAGTGAGCTGAGATTGTGCCACTGCACTCCAGCCTGGGTGACAGAGCAAGACTCCGTCTCAAAAAAAAAAAAAAAAAAATTTATAGCCAGGTGTGGTGGCTCATGCCTGTAATCCCAGCACTTTGGGAGGCCGATGTGGGTGGATCATGAGGTCAGGAGTTCGAGACCAGCCTGGCCAACATAGTGAAACCCCGACTCTACTAAAAGTTAAAAAATTAGCCAGGCGTGGTGGCACGCACTTGTAGTCCCAGCTACTCGGAAGGCTAAGGCGGGAGAATCGCTTGAACCTGGGAGGCAGAGGTTGCAGTGAGCTGAGACAGTGCCATTGCACTCTAGCCTGGATGACAGGGTGAGACTGTCTCAAAAAAAAAAAAATTTATAACTGTATTGTGTATGTGTAAATATATGCATATATATAACTATATATAAATTACATAAACCTTATATGTGCATATATATACAGTTTTCATTTTCTCTGTTCAATATTATTTTATCACTCAGTGCATTGGTTTGGATTCTCTGGAAAGGAGATGCTCAAAGTTAGGAGCAGAAGAGGTTTATTGGGGGTAATGCCTGTGAAAGATATAGGGAGAGCAAGCAGGATGGGTAGGGAGAGCCTCAAGTCATGATGCGGATCTGACAAAGTCTCAGTCAACTCTGCGGGAGACTAGGGGCAAAGCTGGGCCAAAATGGCCAGGCTTTAGTATGCACACCATGCTCAATCATTGTCTGTAGGCTGCCTGGGAAGAGTGTGGTCTTAACATGAACATGATCATGAATCCTGAAGTTGCTGTAGCTGGAAGCCGTGAGATAACTGCACTCCTACAGCTGAACAGAAAGTTCTTTCATGAAAGGAATCCAAATGGGCTACCTCCATGGCTGCTCCAGTCCACCCTTTGTATCACGTGGATTCACTTCTCCAAACACAATTGGGAAGGGCTTCTCTTCCTTTGAAAAACTTAGACGAGCATGATCAGTGGAATAATATACAGCCCCCATTGCCGCAGTTGTCCTTGGAGGTGCAACAGGTACTCATTGTTTCCTTCCTCTACTCTAAATCCCTCTTGCTATCACTTCTACTAGTTTCAGTGGCTTACTGATGCTGTGGCCCAAACCCTAATTCCTCAGGGGTCTGAGGCCCCCTTCTCAGGCCAGGGTTGTTTCAATTATTCATTCACAATCACAACTAAGCAAAGGAATACCAAGAAATGCCCAAGGTGCAGTGGCACACGCCTGTAATCTCAGCCCTTTGGGAGGCTGAGGCTGACAGATGACCTGAGGTCAGGAGTTCAAGACCAGCCTGACCAACATGGTGAAACCCCATCTCTAATAAATACAAAAAATTAGCCGGATGTAGTGGCTCATGCCTGTAATCCCAGCTACTTGGGAGGCTGAGGCAGGAGAATCATTTGAATCTGGGAGGCGGAGGTTGCAGTGAGCCAAGATGGCACCATTGCACTCCAGCCTGGGCAACAAAAGCAAAACTCCATCTTAAAAAAAAAAAAAGAAGAAGAAAGAAATGCCCAAGTGAGTCACCACACATATTCTTCCCTGCCCCAATTGTAAAACAGCAGCCCCACCTCTTCCCTGATCAGGGTCAATTACACTGGCAATATGATAATGATAATTTCTCTTCTTACTTGGTGATTCCTGAATACAAAGAGTTCAACGTGCCCAAGTGGTAGCCATACCATGTAACTTAATGTGACGCTTGCTGGAAGAGTATGGCCCTTTGGGAATCAGAATGTCTCACCATGCAGAGCCCAGAACTGCAGGAATAGGAATCATAAAGTCCCTCAGTGGGTCACTGAGAGCGATGATAAGTGGGGCTATACTTTTTCTGCTCCAGATGTCATCAGATGTCATTCAGAGCAGGCAGTCTTTTGTGCCACCTAGTATATGAGTCTGAGCAGTGTTTTTTTTTTTTTTTTTTGAGATGGAGTCTCGCTCTGTCGCCCAGGCTGGAGTGCAGTGGCCGGATCTCAGCTCACTGCAAGCTCCGCCTCCCAGGTTTATGACATTCTCCTGCCTCAGCCTCCCAAGTAGCTGGGACTACCGGCGCCCGCCACCTTGTCCAGCTAGTTTTTGTATTTTTAGTAGAGACGGGGTTTCACCGTGTTAGCCAGGATGGTCTTGATCTCCTGACCTCGTGATCCGCCTGTCTCGGCCTCCCAAAGTGCTAGGATTACAGGCTTGAGCCACTGCGCCCGGCCTGAGCAGTGTTTGTAGTGTGGAAAGTGTTGCCTTCAGAACCTGAAGAGACCTGCCAGGTACTTCGATCCCGTCTTTGTGGTAGGGGATGCAATATGCAGCAATTTGTCTTCTACTTTAGAAAGGATGTCCTGGCATGTCCCTTAAACACCAGACTCCTAAAACATTGACTGAGGTGGTAGTCCTCTGAATCTTAGGGCTATCTTCCATGATCTGGAAGACATGTGTTTTACCAAGGCCTCTAGTATGCTAGCTACTCTTGCTCATCCTGACTGATGGGCATGATGTCATTGATGTAATGGATCAAAGTGATATTCTGCAGGATGTCTGAACAGTCTAGATTGCTTCTGACTAGATGGGGTGGATCCACTGTAAGCTGGACTTTGGCTAGCACTCTTTTATCCAGCCCTTATAAGCTCCCACTCCAATAGGGGAGTGAAGATGACACTTTGGGACTATGTTTCAATGTCAGTTCAGATCCTGTGCCCAACAGTCCTCTGTGCACAGTCACCTGAATAAATACTTACAAGTCCCCTTTTGGAAGGACTGGGGAATCATTATAGTATATAATTACCATGGTGTTGCTAGTCTTTGGGGACCTGTATACCTCTATAGTCAATGAGTTTTGGGTCTGAAAACCGACTTAGGTTCTGGAACCAGACAAAGGAGCATGCTTTTTTTTTTTTTTTTTTTTTTTTTGAGACGGAGTCTCGCTCTGCCACCCAGGCTGGAGTGCAGTGGCCGGATCTCAGCTCACTGCAAGCCTCCCGTCTCCCGGGTTTACGCCATTCCTCCTGCCTCAGCCTCCCCGAGTAGCTGGACTACGGCGCCCCGCTACCTCGCCCTCTCCCGGCCAGTTTTTTGGATTCTTTTAGTAGAGACTAGGGTTCACCATGATAACCAGGATGGTCTCGATCTCCTGACCTCGTGATCCGCCCGTCTCGGCCTCCCAAAGTGGGGAGATTACAGGCTTGAGCCACCGCACCCGGCCAGGAGCATGGTTTTTAACTGAGAGCTCCATCCTCAGGTTCCTGCTCATCCATTCTTGTTCTCTGTTGATGACACATCTTCAGTAATATCCTTGTTTTGACTGCACATCCATTTTACCCCCTAAGGATACCATGTTCTATTAACCATCGATACAACTCTTCATGTCAAGCCCCTTGCCAATCTCTCTGATACTTGTAACCCCCATCCCACGGCTTCTGGCAATTAAGTGCTGCCACCAGCCTCTACTACTTCAGTACCCCCATCATCCTTGTTACTATAAAAGAGCCAAGCTTGTGACAGTGTCTCCTCCTGTTAGCACTGGAGCACTGGCTTGTAGAAGAAAGCCACCACTAAGGTTCTGTGTGATGCTGGCACTTTCACCAGCACATTTTTGATGGCCTTGGTAAATGGGATTCTTTGCTGGTGCGGTGGCTCATGCCTGTAATCCCAGCACTTTGAAGGCCAAGGAAAGCAGATCACCTGAGGTCAGGAGTTTGAGTCCAGTCTGGCCAACATGGTGAAACCCTGTCTCTACTAAAAATACAAAATTAGGTCGGGCGTGGTGGCTCACTCCTGTAAGCCCAGCACTTTGGGAGGCCGAGGTGGGTGAATCATGAGGTTAGGAGATCGAGACCATCCTGGTTAACACAGTGGCTAACACAGAAACCCCATCTCTACTAAAAATTTTAAAAAAATGAAAATAAAACAAAATTAGCCAGGCATGGTGGCACGCTCCTGTAGTCCCAGCTACTTGGGAGGCTGAGACAGGAGAATGGCTTGAACCTGGGAGGCAGAGGTTGCAGTGAGCCAAGATAGCGCCACTGCACTACAGCCTGGGTGACAGAGTGAGACTCTGTCTCAAAAATAATAATAATAATAATAATACAAAAATTAGCCGGGCATGGTGGCATATGTAATCCCAGCTACTGGGGAGGGTGAAGCAGGAGAATCGCTTGAACCAGGAGGCGGAGGTTGCAGTGAGCTGAGATTGCACCATTGCACTCCAACCTGGGTGACACAGCGAGACTCCATCTGAAAAAAAAAAAGTGGGGGGATTCCTCCGGGTCTTCTATGGAGCATCCTTAGAATTCACTCTATCATGCTGGCTTTGCTGAGCCATTTAGTCTTTTCTTCCCCCAGTTGCTATGGCAATACAGACATTTGACCTTCACTCAGCAAGTATTATCATTTCCTCCATGCTCCTAGGAGCCTCTAGGGGCAGGTCCTTACCAGGAAGTTAAATTCTTTTTTTTTTTTTCTTGGGATGGAGTTTCGCTCTTGTTGCTCAGGTTGGACTGCAATGGCACGATCTTGGCTTACCGCAACCTCCGCTTCCCGGGTTCAAGCAATTCTCCTGCCTCAGCCTCCTGAGTAGCTGGGATTACAGGCGTGCGCCACCACACCTGGCTAATTTTGTATTTTTAGTAGAGACGGGGTTTCTCCATGTTAGTCAGGCTGGTCTCGAACTCCCGACTTCAGATGGTCCGCCCACCTTGGCCTCCCAAAGTGCTAGGATTACAGGCGTGAGCCACAGTGCCCAGCCAGCAAGTTATATTCTATCCCAAGAAAGTGGTCCCCAAGTGAAAAAACTAGCCCTTAACCCACTTTTATATTTCATCCCTTTGATTAAGCACTATCAAAATCCAGTCCCATGGGTACTTCCCTACTCTTACCACTAAATGTTGGCCAGTTCTTGCAGGATACTTTGGGTTGTAGTCCCTTTCTTTCCTTATCAGGCCTAGTATGTTCTTGGCTACTAGACTATGCTGTAACTTAACCCATGAGAGTTTAAGATTAAGATCTTCACAGTCAGGAGATTCTGGGAGGGGAGAGACCTCTGCAGTGTCTTCTCACACACAGGGGGTTCCAGTTCTTAATAGGGAGTGGTGGGCTCCCTCTTACGGATCTGAGGGTTCAGAGGAGTGCAGAAAGTCAGAATCTTTGGGGGTACCCCCCCGATATTTCCATTCCATGTATTAGGATCCCAGGTTTTCCCAGAGTTCTCACCTTGATTGCAGATCTGCCTCTGGGAGCTCTATTGAAGTCCTCGAGTTTGGTCTTCAGATTTTTTTGCTCTCTCACTGCTATAGATAAGGGCCTCTTTGTAAGCCATCAAAAAGGCCCTCTGACCTTCACAGTTAATTTTCAATGTTTGTTAACTACTCTCAGCTTTTCATTATCTCTTGGCAGGGCCCAATGCAACTTAATAACAGCCAGCGAATTCCACAGTCCCTGTACTCACTGCTGTCCCTCCGCCTACCCCATATGCCTGAACCGTTCCACCGCAGGAACATTCTCCCATTTCATATCAGTGAAAATTTTAGCAACTTGGATATCATCTTGTTCCAGAGACTACCTGTACCCTACAACATCCAGGAGGGGTTCTTGTTGCCAGCCAGGCAGTAGTACTGCAGTTCCCTAAACCTATCTTACTGCTCGCTTTTTCAGACCACTTCTGGAGTGGTCAGCTGAGTCAGTTCAGGTGGTCTGGGGAGCAGATGCTGAGACAAAGTTAGGAGTGCAAGAGGCTTACTGGCTGGTAACACCTGTGAAAGATAAAGAAGGAAGCAGGAATGGGCAGAGAAAGCCTTTGGATAGGCTTCCCTATCCTGATAAAGTAAAGGAAGGCAGAAGCAAAATCAGGCAAGAAAAACCTCAAGCCATGGTGCAGATTCTTCCAAGTTGCAGTTTACCCAGTGGAAAGTGCCAGGGTAAAGGTTATCACATAGATAAATTAACAGTGGGCAGAAACCGCCAGGTCCCAGTAACTACACTGTCAGTCAATTGGCTTGGGGCTGTTCAGGAAGAGTGTGGCCTTAGTTCTGACATGGTAATGGATCCCAAAGGTGATGCAGCTGTGGGCTGACAGCGAATTGCTTTCTGGCAGTTGAATGGCAGATTCTTTCTAAGGGATGTCATGGCTGCCACGTCAGGTATTTTGTCTTGGAGTTCAGTGCTATTTCCATATGCCATTTTGCCTCTGTATTATGAGACTTATACTTAGAAAAAGATTCAGATAAAAAACCTGAGCAAATCAGGCAATTAATGGGATTCTGCTAAAACTCTTTGCCACAGTGGACTGTGAGAGAACTGGAGGAGTCTCAGGGCTTGCGGGATGTGTGTATAGGTTTGAGCTACCAAGCTTCTGTCGCCTTCATTGATGACAGGAGGAAAGTGAGATGGGAGGTGGAATCAGCTGTTGTTTGGGTGTGTGGAGGAAAACTGGCTCTCTCCTCAGAATGGCGTTTTAACAACCCAGAAGAAGAATTATGCAGAAGGAATCTGTTCTTTTTAATTTCTTTTTTGTTTTTTTTCAGACGGCATCTTGCTCTGTCACCCAAGCTGGAGTGCAGTGGTGCAATCTTGGCTCACAGCAACCTCTGCCTCCCGGGTTCAAGTGATTCTCCTGCCTCAGCCTCCCGAGTAGCTGGGATTACAGGCACATGCCACCACATCCAGCTAATTTTTTTTCTGTGTTTTTAGTAGAGACGAGGTTTTACCATGCTGGCCAGGCTGGTCTCGAACTCCTGACTTCAGGTGATCCACCCGCCTCGGCCTCCCAAAATGCTGGGATTACAGGCGTGAGCCACCACGCCCAGCATGGGAATCAGAAATATGTGGTCTGTCTTGCTCTTTTTTTTCCTTTTAAATGACATTCTTATTTTGAATGTATAGTGAAGGCCAGGTGCTATGGTTCACGCCTGTAATTCCAGCATTTTGGGAGGCCGAGGTGGGTGGATTGCTTGATCCCAGGAGTTCAGAAGCAGCCTGGCCAACATAGGGAAACCCCATTTCTACTATTTAAGAAACAAACAAAAAAGATGAATGTATACTGGAGACTTTGAACTTACTGGAATTTAGCTGCTCACAGCGTTAGAGGTGGGCAACTAGGACAATAGGGGCTATTGTCCAGCGTGTGAGGAGATCCAAGGAACTTGGAAATGAGTCTTTCCCTTGTCTGCGAGTGACTCTGATTACACTGAAAAAAGTTGCTTGGAACGCTTTGTCCCAAACAATTATCCTTTATGTACTAGATTTGGTTACACTTAACGTTACTAGCTGATAATAAAAGGAAGAGATGGGAGGCAGAAACCGTCTTCAAGAAACCCAAAGGAAACAATACAATTATGAAATCTGGGATCATCTTCATAATTCTCAGAGAAAACAGAGTCCCAAATATTTTAGAAGACTTGGCTAGGAGTACAGCTTTCCCAGAAGTAAAATTAGAACACAGATCTCTTGACTCCTGACTTGGTACACTGCCTCAGTGATGTCCGTTCATGGAATCTCTGCAGCTCTGCCTCCCTAGTCAAACTGAGAAAAAACTGGACGACATGGGTCACAAAGAATGAAATATCTTTTGGTGACTCTTGGAAGTCCTGTACTCAAAGATTGTACATGTATATAAAGTGAGTATATACAGTGACCATTTCTTATCATCTTCCCTGACCATAACCAGAATAGAAATTGTATTCAGCCAGGAAAAGCCCCAAGTGTTAGTATAATTACATATTATTACTGCTTTTGAAGAGTGAAGTGTTTGTAAACAAAGCTCAAGAGAGAAATGATGAGTAATACGCTAAAAGAGCATCAGGGTGAGTGGTCCTTGCTTTTCCCTCCTTTTGCCCCCAGTGTTTTTTGTTTTGTTTTGTTTTTTGTTCTGTTTTTTTTTTTTTTTTTTTTTTTTTTTTTTTTTTTTTTTGAGATGGAGTCTTCCCCTGTTGTCCGGGTTGGAGTGCAATGATGCGATCTTGGCTCACTGCAACCTCCGCCTCCTGGATTCAAACGATTCTCCTGCCTCAGCCTCCCGAGTAGCTGGGATTACAGGTGCTCACCACCATGCCCAGCTATTTTTTGTACTTTTAGTAGAGACAGGGTTTCACCATGTTGGCCAGGCTGTTGTTGAACTCCTGACCTCAGGTGATCTGCCTGCCTCAGCCTCCCAAAGGGCTGGGGTTACCGATGTGAGCCACTGCACCCAGCCACCACTGTGGTTTTTAGGGTTTACTTCAATCAAGCTTTACCATTGCATTTATCATAGAGACCTTCTGAAGTACTGCCTCTTTCCTGCTTAAGAACCTTTAATAGCTCTCCATTACCTGCTAATAAAGCCCACATTTCTTTTTACTTCTTTTTTTTTTTTTTTTTT
>NW_016806834.1:868073-879419 GCF_001698545.2 Rhinopithecus bieti | reverse complement strand
CCCTCCCCTCCCCCTCCCTCCCTTTCTCTTCCTTTTCTTTCCTTTCCTCCCTCCCTCCCTTCCTCCCTCCCTTCCTTCCTTCACAGAGTTTCTCTTTGTCACCCAGGTGGGGGTGCAATGGTGCAATGGTGCAATGGAGCAATGTCGGCTCACTGCAACCTCCACCCACTGCAACCTCTGCCTCCCGGGTTGAGGCACTTCTCCTGCTTCAGTCTCCTGAGCAGCTGGGATTACAGGCACCCCCCATAATGCTCGGCTAATTTTTTTGTATTTTCGTAGAGACAGAGTTTCACTATGTTGGCCAGACTGGTCTTGAACTCCTGACTTCAGGTGATCTACCTGCCTCGGCCTCCCAAAGTGCTGGAATTACAGGTGTGAGCCACTGAGCCCGGCTGAAAGGCCACATTTCTTATTCTGATATTCAAGGCCTTATAAAATCTACCCCAGAATTTACCTATCATCTAATTTACCTCTATTCTCTTTGTCCCTTTGCTCTATAGGCTAACCTTCCAGTTCACTAAACTGACATGATGCTTTTCTGCCCCTAGGTCCCTTGCACATTTTCTTGTTCTCTTTCCTCCTCCCTTTCCCCTGCCTGTTTTTTCAAGGCCCAGATTATAAATCACTCTATTCTAGTTGAAAGATAAGCTTTCCAGTAACACTTTATTTGTGCCACTGATTTGGCATTTATCATATTCTTCCTTAGGCTTGTAGGTAATACCAACAGTTCCAAAACCTTTTAACAAATTCTCCAGCCCTGAGAATCACTTCTCTTTGGCAGGTCCAGTAATCTGGTGAACTAGTTACCTGCTTCAACTTTCTCAACTCCTCACTCTTTCACATCTGTTCGTCCAATTTAAGTTCCAGAACAGAGACTTCACTTTCTCCTCTAAGTTCCAGGCTTTGACTATTTGGCTGTTCTCTTTTTCTCTTTTCCTCTTTCTCCCGTCTCATCTTAGTTCTTGAATCTTGTCTCCTTTTCTAGCTTCTCATTAAAACATAACCAAATCTCTCCTTCTTCTTTTTTTTTTTTTTTTTTTGTTTGTTTTGTTTTTTGAGATGGAGTTTCGCTCTTGTTGCCCAGGCTGGAGTGCAATGGCACAATCTCGGTTCACTGAAACCTCCACCTCCCGGATTCAAGCAATTCTCCTACCTCAGCCTCCCAAGTAGCTGGGATTACAGGTATGTTCCACCACACCCAGCTGTGGCCGGATCTCAGCTCACTGCAAGCTCCGCCCCCCGGGTTTTACGCTATTCTCCGGCCTCAGCCTCCAAAGTAGCTGGGACTACAGGCGCCCGCCACCTCGCCCGGCTCGTTTTTTGTATTTTTTTTTTTTTAGTAGAGACGGGGTTTCACCACGTTAGCCAGGATGGCCTCGATCTCCTGACCTCGTGATCCGCCCGTCTCGGCCTCCCAAAGTGCTGGGAGTACAGGCTTGAGCCACCGCGCCCGGCCTAGCTAATTTTTTAGTAGAGGCAGGATTTTACCATGTTGGCCAGACCGGTCTTGAACTCCTGACCTCATGTGATCTGCCCGTCTTGGCCTTCCAAAATGCTGGGATTACAGGCATCAGCCACCACGCCCGGCCAGTTTCTCCTTATTAAAAACAAAACCAGCTGGGCACAGTGGCATACGCCTGTAATCCCAACACTTTGGAGGCCGAGGTGGGTGGATCACTTGAGGGAGACCCTGTCTCAATAAAACAAACACCACCCCCAAGAGTCCCCCCACAAAACCCCAAAACCAAACACAGAAGTTGCCCTTTCTTTTACCCTGCTTTCCTTTAAGTCAAGGTACCCTCTCTCCTTCCTTGTTATTGATACACTTCTTATATTGCATTCTGAGTTGAGAGCCTACTACACTGCTGAAACTGACATCTGGAAGGTCAACCATAACTTCAAAATACCAGATTCCAGTCTCTTCTCCTACTTGAACACCCCTCTTCCATGGACTTCTTTTTTTTTTTTGAGATGGAGTCTCACTCTGTCACCCAGGCTGGAGTGCAGTGGCCGGATCTCAGCTCACTGCAAGCTCCGCCTCCCAAGTTTAGGCCATTCTCCTGCCTCAGCCTCCTGAGTAGCTGGGACTACAGGCGCCCACCACCTCGCCCGGCTAGTTTTTTGTATTTTTAGTAGAGACGGGGTTTCACCGTGTTAGCCAGGATGGCCTCCGTCTCCCGACCTCGTGATCCGCCCGTCTCGGCCTCCCAAAGTGCTGGGATTGCAGGCATGAGCCACCGCGCCCAGCCTCCATGGACTTCTTTACTCACCTTTCTGAATACCCACCCCAACACTGATCCCGTTTTTACTCCTCATCTGTCCTTTATTTCTCACAGTTTGTTCTCCAGTCCTCTTAGCAAACTTTAATCTATGAGGATGATTCTTAGCTCTGTCTCTAGCCCTGACTTCTTATCTAGGCTTCATTTCCAGTTGTTTGCTAGACATTTGTGTGTGTGTGTATGCACCACATGCTTCTTTAAGATAGCAGGTGCCAGAGTTAATTTATCATATTCTTCTTCTTCTAGGTCCTCCCCAAAACCTTCCTGTCTCTTGTCCTTTCCATTACAGCTAATGGCATCACCTCATTTCTATTATTATTATTATTATTATTATTATTATTATTTTGAAGCGGAGTTTCACTCTTGGTGCCCAGACTGGAGTGCAAATGGCACAATCTCAGCTCATTGCAACCTCCGCCTCCTGGGTTCAAGGGATTCTCCTGCCTCAGCCTCCCGCGTAGCTGGGATTACAAGCATGTACCACTACACCACTACACCGGCTAATTTTTGTATTTTTAGTAGAGACAGGGTTTCACCATGTTGGCCAGGCTGATCTCGAACTCCCGACCTCATGTGATCTGCTGTCTTGGCCTCCCAAAATGCTGGGATTACAGGCGCGAGCCACTGTGCCCAGCCTTAACAGGTGATCTTTGAGAGAATAATTCAGTAGAGTTGCTAGTGGTATCAGTGAATCTTGGAGAACTCAGGAAAGAATTGCAGGAGAGGAATTTGATTCCAAATTCCCTTCTTTGATGGAACCTCCGATTTACCTAAAATTTTCTCTATTATCCCATTTCACAAAATAAAACTACTCTCTTGAACATCTATCAGTGTTATTTTTTCTTTCTGGATATTACATTTGCTGTAATATTCTGCTTTTGCAGTATTTATAAACTGGCCAATTTTGTCATTTCTTTTTTGAAAAACTTTTCTTCTTATTATTTTTTATATAGATGGGGTCTCACTGTGTTGCCCAGGTGGGTCTTGAATTCCTGGGTTCAAGCGATCCAACTCCAGGGCTCAAGCTATCCTCCTGTTTAAGCCTCCCAAAGTGCTGGGATTAGAGGCATGAGTCATCACGCCTGGCTCTGCAGCATTTCTTAAGGAGAGGGATCACCTCTCTTCTGAACTCTGGAAAAAGACCAGGGTGTCGCCTTTATCACTTGTGCCTGGATGTCCCTCTCAGACCGAGTGCTTCCTTGAAGAACGGATGACGAAGGCGGTGACTCAGAGGCTCCCACTTAACCTTGTAATCTGTGTTCATGGTGCTGGGTAACCACCCAAGTTGGTATTTACTACAAATATACTAAGTATCCTAATAGCTAAGGTGTTATCTAGGAGAGTTTAGGCGCTTCCGCCTTTCCAATATCTGGGTCAATATCCCACATTAAAAAAAAAAAAAAAATCTCCTTACAAAAACTTGGGCGGGCGCAGTGGCTCAAGTCTGTAGTCCCAGTACTTTGAGAGGTGGAGGCAGGCGGATCACTTGAGTTCAGGAGTTCAAGACCAACCTGGACAACATGGAAACTCCGTCTCTACTAAAAATGCCAAAATTAGCTTGGTGTGGTGGTGTGCGCCTGAATTTCCAGCCACTCAGGAGGCTGAGGTGGGAGAATTGCTTGAGCTTGGGAGACTGTGGCTGCAGTGAGCCGAGATTGTACCACTGCACTCCAGCCTGGGTAACAGAGACTCCGTCTCAATGAAAAAAACAAAACTAAAGCAAAAACAAAAACAAAAAACCCCAAAACAGGCTGGGCGTGGTGGCTCACACCTGTAATCCTAGCGCTTTGGGATGCCAAGGCAGGCGGATCACTTAAGGACAGGAGTTCAAGACTAGCCTGGTGAAACTCTGTCTCTATTAAAAAATACAAAAATTAGCCGGAAATCAATTGAATCTGCGAGGCAGAGGTTGCAGTGAGCCGAGATCGCGCCACTGGACTTTAGCCTGGGCGACACAGCAAGACTCCGTCTTTTTTTTTTTAACCCAAACCAAAAACCATCCCATAGGAGTGTCTCTGCACCTATTCTGGTTCA
This sequence comes from Rhinopithecus bieti, assembly GCF_001698545.2. Classification (NCBI taxonomy): domain Eukaryota; kingdom Metazoa; phylum Chordata; class Mammalia; order Primates; family Cercopithecidae; genus Rhinopithecus; species Rhinopithecus bieti. Next base: position 875,106 of record NW_016806834.1, on the reverse strand, counting down.
GGGGCTGCCCAATAAAAGAAAATAAGAAACAAAAAAAATTTTAAGGTCTTTTAAAAGCCACCCAGTGTTCAGGAGGTGCGCTCCTGGAAGGACATTTCCTCTTCTGTCCCCACCCCCACTACATCTTTTTTGCTGTTCCTCCCCAGGGAACGGGCCGGTTTGATGGCCCTAATCCTTATATACAGCTTCCTCTGGAATGTAGAGACTTTGCATCCCAGCTGAGGAGCTGGTAAGTGGACTTTACCCTATAGGACCCACACCTAGCTTTTGAAAGCTGGGGGAGGGGCGGAAATGAGCTCCCGAGAACACACAGGAATCTGGGCTGCATCGAAGATTCCTCTTCTACTCCAAATAGGTACAGGGTAAATATTTGTTGTAACTAAATGAGAACAAAATTCTGAGCCCAGCAACGTAAACTAAGTCAATCTCTTTTTTAAATATCTCAGCGGTTAACAGCTAGGTGCCAGCTTTAATGTTTTAACTGCAGCTGGTATGAGCGGGGTTCCTGCAGTTTGCAGAGCCCCTAGTCTTTACTCTTTTCTGGGAACTGGGATAGGCATCCCTAATTCTTGAGAGGCTAACTCTAAGGTGGATTTACAATTTGGGGTTGAGTCCCTTTCAGTTTAGAACGAAGGTCATTCCTATTCTGGTAAATTTGCGTTCCCGGTTTCCATTCATTCAGTCAACAAATATTTATTAAGCATGCAGTATGTACCAGTCCCTGTTGTAGGCGTTTGGGGTGCAGCAGGGCACAGAACAAGAGATCCTTGCTCTGGTGAGGCTTATCGTAGGACGGGAGGCAAAATGATGAAAATGATTTTGAAAATTATGTTATTAACTAGACGGTGATAAATATTACATAGAAAAAGATGTCAGGCTGGAAAATGATTGCGGAGGCCACGAGATAAAAGAGAATCCAAGATTAGGGTTCTGGTTCGGGTCAGGGAAAAGGGAGACGAACTGAGGTGCAGGAGGCTCTGAAGTCGGGGGACAATGGAGATATCTTCTGCAGAAAGCGACGAAAGAGCACTCTGGTTCCTGCAGCGGTAGGTGAAGAACAGAAAGGGCCCTGGCCGGCGATTCCCTTGGAGTAAACCGGAGGCAGGAGGCTGTTTTCTAGCAGAGCCCAGAAGATGCTCTGGCCGACGGCTCCCGGGGTCTTCGCCGGCGGTCACTCACAGCCATCCGCGACGCCCCCAAAATGGCCTCCGCGCCCCTCGCCGCCCCGCCCCGGCCCTCCGCAGCCCGCCGGTCCACGTGACCCGGCCCGCCCCTCGCGGCTGGAGACCCCGGGTCCCGGTCCCTGCGGCGGAGGCCCCGCCCCCTACGGGAAGCGGACCAACCGGAGCTGGGAAAGGCGGGGCGGGCACTGACGGCCCGCGGGGGTGGAGCTCTGCAGCGGAGTAACAGGTTGGTGGGAGGTGGAGAAAGGAGGGAGCGCCGAAGACGAGGGGGAGGGCCGGAGCTGCGCGTGCTGCTCTGACCTAGCCGGAGCCCGAGCCCGAGCCCGAGCCCGAACGCACGCACGCCTGGGAGCGCCGAGCCGGGTCAGGGTAAGTGGACCCGGAGTGGGGCCCAGGGCACCCGAGAGGAAAGCGAGCCCTCAGGGGTACCTTTGAGGGGCGGGCATCTAGGCGGAGTGAGATGCCCCTCTCTAGGGCACAGGTGCCGAGTGGGAGACGGGAGGAGGGGAGGTTGGGGCGGGGTGGTGTACTGATTAAGAGCCGACCCCTACCCTGAGGTGCCAGATGCAGGTGGCTGGGAAGGTGCCAGGCGAGGGGCACCTGGGGCGAATGCTGTTCCCAGGGCGTGAAAGCGTTTCAGCGCCAGATCTCTCTGGAGGTCAGACGCCAGCCCTAGGGGCAGAATTTCTCTTGGAGATGGCGGTGGCAGGGGGAAGGAGTTAGTCCCAGCTGAGTCGGGAACTGCTGCTGCCTGAGGTGCAGACTCGCCAGGGGAGGGCATCTGCAGGTGCTGCTTGCCTGAGGTTCTTTCCCGCGTCCTCCGGTCTCAGCTGGCCGCTGTCACCTCCCTGATGGCTTTGAGATGACTCTGAGGTGTGGGATCTTTTCCCCAGCCCTTCACCTCCGGCCTAAGGCAGTTGCGAATCAGAGACACTGAGGGGCAGATGAGAGGGCACCCTCGTCTCTTCGCCAGGTGTACAACCATTAGGCTTTCACTTTCTGTCCTTTGCTTTCGTGCCAGGGAGAATCCTTCCTTCTTCCTCATGAGAGAGAGACAGAGTTACTCCCGAAGAGAGGGATATGAGGAAGCATAGAGCCCTGCCTGGGCCTGCAAAATATTGATAAATATTAATACTTATTTCTCAGGAGGCCCCTTTCTGGGGGCGGATGTCAAACCCTTTCTCCAAGTACACATGTATTTTTTCTGTGGTTCTAGATGGGGACCATTGGATGAGATTTGGGAGCCCAACCAATTTCCTTGATGGCTGGAGGAATCCCCATTACTCCCTGAACGCCCCCCAGGCATCCCTGACTCCTAAACCTTGGTGGCTGTCAGAATGGCAGCAGGCACTATTGGTGCAGGAAATAGGCAGGACTCATCAGGAGACCAGGAGACTAGGGAAATTACAACTCCAAATCCCCAGGACAGATGAAAGGTGCACCTTGGGGCCCAGACAAGACTGGAGGCAAATTTCTTTGCCTTAGGCAGGTAAGGGAACTAGAGTCAACCTTAGCTTGGCCCCTTTGAAGCCCTGCCTGAGGAAGGTTGTTGTAATTGGGAAATAATTAGCAACCGCTATGTTTGTAGATGGGCTGCCTACACATGCCTATGCGTCTCTTCTTTCATCCTGGATGTTTGGGAGTCTGGGGGCTGGCTCTGGGGGACTGCTAATCCAGAGATTTGCCGGACTTTAAGAGGATTCTGGCTTCCTAGAACCCTTTCTGTGTTTCCCAGGCTGGCCTGCATGCCATTCCCCTTGTGGGAGGTGAGGAGGGTGTAGGGCTTTTCTCTCTGTGCCAGGGAGGGGCGAACTGAGGGCCAGGGAGGTGGCCAAGGCAAGTGTGGGATCAGGAATGCAACTTTGGGAACCTGAAAGGGAGGGGTGGGGGGAGACAAAGTCTCCCTGTCACATACTGGCCTGTCACCAGGTTCTTGTTCATCTGCTCCTCCTGCCTGTTCCTTCCCTGCCCTCTGTCCTCTCCTTTAGAGCTTTGGCTTTGCCATGAAGGCCAGAGAGCCCCTGCCTGTGGTCTTGCCCCTCTTGCTCCTCCGTGGTGTGGAATTTCTCTGGTCTGCTTTACAAGCTGCCAGTGTATTCTCCCTGGCCCCCTCCTTCCCCTTGCCTCTCAAACCAGTCCAGCCAGTTTGCAGGGGCCCAGTTCCTCATTGTGTTTTTTTCCCTACTGGCCAAGCAGCTCTAGCCTGGCTCTCAGGTTTCTGCTTTTTCAGTGGACCTAGGCAGGAGTCCACTTGGGGGATTCTTTTTGGATCCACGGGGAACCTTCTTATCTCTTAACTATGAGAAAAAGCGTGCTGAATCATCAAGGTCACTGAGCTGTCCTTTTCTATTTCGACCATTTGCTTTCCTTGTTACCTCTGAGGGGGTTCTAATCTCTATACCTCAAGTTCTCCCATTTTCTAAATCTGCCGATTATTTAGCATCTAACATATTGCCTGGCCCTGTGTGAATCAGTCCTTCCTCCACACACCCGAAACCACCCCACCCCCACTTCCTGCCAGAAGTCCAGAGACCCTGTCACTCCTAGTTGGAAACCAGATGCATATGGCTGGGCCAGAGGTGATGGAATTGGGGCAGGGCAGGCTAATGAGTAACTCAGGGAGAAGTGGCTGTCTGGTACAGGTGTAGAGTGTTCTCCCACTGCTTGCAGGCAGGAAAGGCAGAGGCAGACAGATGCAACTGAATTAAATTGTGGTCTGGTCTCTTCCTGGAGTACAGTTGGTGAGGAGAGCCCTGGGCATGTGACAAGGGAGAGAAAAGCAGGGTCAGGCATTAGTGAAGGCACAGGCCCTGGACTCCATGTTGCCTGGCCCTTGATCACTGTTTACCTGCCTGCCTCTGGGGCTTACGCAAGGCCTCAGAGCTGCCCTGCTGCCTTGGTCCCGCCCCACTGTCCTCTGTAACAGAAGGCGGGTAGGTTTCGGATTTTCCATGTTGAATCATTTAGAGCCCTGCTTTCTGACCCACCCCAAAGATCCCTTCAACCTTCCTGGCCCCTGATCCACATGTCCTTGGACTGAAGGTGATTGAGGTTAGGGAGTTAACCTAATCTGGGACCTGGAGGAGTGCTCAGCACTGCCTCTGAACAATTTAGTGCTGTTGTCCAAGGGGCTGTGCCCTCCGCTGGGCCTAGGCTGGGAACTCCTTGACCTGGATCTGGAAGATCAGTAGATGTACTGACAGGGTAGACAGCATCATGAATAAATCATGTGGCTTCCTGAGAGCCGGCAATCTAGGCACATCTGGTTCTAAGATCATGACTACATAGGGCAGCAAGGCTGGACCAGGAGGAGGTCCTGTTGCTAAGAGGTCCTGTTACTGAGGCAAGTAGATTTGTCTTGGGCAAATCTCCCCACTGCTGTGCAAGTGGGCTTTAGTTCAGGATACAGCCTTTAACAAATATTTGTTGACATCTACCACATGCCCAAACACCTGGGGACACAGTGGTTAGCTAATAGCCATGGTCTTTGCCCTCCAGGAGCTTATTATCTAGTAGGGGAGGAGACAGACAAGAAATAATTACTCCAATAAATGTATAAATATAAACTGGAATAAACCTGCTGAAGGACAACTATAGAGCATATAACATGGATCTGATCTGGTTTGTGGGAGGCTGATTTGTGAGAACTGACCTTGTTTGTGGGAGTCGTGGTCAGGGAAGGCTTCTCTGAAGAAGTGACATATTTCTATGAACCAGGTGAAGCCAAAAGTGCCTGTTGGACGAAGTAGCATGTGTGAAGGATGATATTTGTTGTCAGCTTTGTGATGGTCACAATGCTAAATGTTTTCATGTTTAATATCTTGTCTTTTCTCTCCTTTTTATTAAATTAGAACCCAAGTTCAATAAAGTACAAAAATCTTTTTTTTTTTTTTTTTTTTTTTTTGAGATGGAGTCTTGCTGTGTCACCCAGGCTGGTAGATCTTGGCTCACTGCAGCCTCTGCCTCTCAGGTTTAAGCAATTCTCCTGCCTTGGCCTCCCCAGTAGCAGGGATTCCAGGTGTACGCCACCATGCCAGGCTAGTTTTTGTATTTTTAGTAGACATGGGGTTTCACCTTGTTGGCCAGGCTGTTGTTGAACTCCTGACCTCAGGCGATCTGCCTGCCTCGGCCTCCCAAAGTGTTGGGATTACAGATGCGAGCCACTGCGCCTGGCCTAAATAAAGTACAAAGATCTTAAGTGTGTAATTTGGTAATTTTTTATTGTTGTATATGCCCATATAATTATTTATTTATGCATATGGCTGCATAAATATCATTCTTACAGATAATAACCTTGTGGGGCATTATCATTATACCCATTTTACAGATGAGGAAATTGAGGCACAGAAAAGTTGTGGGTTTTTTGTTGTCGATGTTGTTTTTGAGACAGGGTGTCACTCTGTCACCCAAGCTGGAGTGCAGTGGTAGGATTACAGCTCACTGCAGCTTCAAACTCCTGGGCTCAGGTGATCCGCCTGCCTCAGCCTCCCAAGTAGCTGGGACTACAGGTGTGTACCACCATACTCAGCTAGTTTTTTTTGTATTTTTTGTAGAGATGGGGTTTTGCCATGTTGCTCAGGCTGGTCTCAAACTCCCGAGTTCAAGTGATCCACCCACCTTGGCCTCCCAAAATGCTGGGATTACAGGTGTGAACCACCATACCAGAAAAGTTGTGATTTGCCTGAGGTTGCATACACCAGGTGAAGAGCAGAGACAGGATTCCAAACCAGATCCTGACTCTAGTCCAGTGCATTTTCTACTGGATGAGTGGTTTGGAGAACTACTTTACTTGTCTGCCTTCACAAGCCTTTTAAGATGGGGTGGTAAAAGTTTGTGTGTGCTGTCTCCTCGGGGAGGGTGCATTGTTTTCATCATTTTCTCATGGAGTCCCAGGGCCAAAAAGATGAAGAATCATTCCTAATAAAGGGCTCTTCTCTCCCTGTTCCTTTCTCTTGAGAATTGCTGGGAATTCTAAGAATGCCCTTCTTCAGATAGGAGACCTTCCCTACCAAGCCCTTTGTCACCTGTAGCTCTGCCTCTCCCATCCCTTCCCCTCCCTTCTCATCTCACCCTCATTTCCTGGCTGGCTAGCACTTTACAGTCCCTGAAAGGGGCCTTGCCAAGTTTCCTTGGCCCAGAACTCCATGGGGAGGTTGAGTTGGGTATGTTTGTGTTTCTGTCTGGCACGTTAGAGGCTCCTCCTCCAGTTTGGTGCTAGGCTCTGGTGGAGACTAGCAGAAGGGGTGGGGAAGCTGAATTTTTTTATTTGCTTGGAAGACAATCTCTCCCCCAAGTTCCTGGAGCCAGAGCATACCTGGAATACATTCCATTTGCTGACTCTGAGCTTTAGTGATGTGGGCCTGGGAAGCTGGCCTATGGATGGTGTTGGCTCTGGCCCTCAGCTGAGACAAGTTTACCTGACTTAGGGCCCCTTGAAATGGCACTTTTCTTTTTGAGACAGAGTTTCACTCTTGTCACCCAGGCTGGAGTGCAATGGCGTGATCTTGGGTCACTGTAAACTCCGTCTCCCGGGTTCAAGTGATTCTCCTGCCTCAGCCTCCCGAGCAGCTGGGATTACAGGCACCTGCCACCACGCCTGGCTGATTTTGTATTTTTAGTAGAGACAGGATTTCACCATGTTGGTCAGGCTGGTCTCAAACTCCTGACCTCAGGTGATCCACCCACCTTGGGCTCCAAAAGTTCTGGGATTACAGGCGTGAGCCACCATGCCTGGCTGAGTGGCACAGTTTTTTTTTTTTTTTTTTTTGAGGTGGAGTCTCGCTCTGTCACCCAGGCTGGAGTGCAGTGCCCAGGTCTCAGCTCACTGCACGCTCCGCCTCCCGGGTTTA
>NW_016806834.1:855403-867215 GCF_001698545.2 Rhinopithecus bieti | reverse complement strand
TTCTCCTGCCTCAGCCTCCCGAGTAGCTGGAACTACAGGTGCCCGCCACCTTGCCCGGCTAGTTTTTTTGTATTTTTTAGTAGAGACGGGGTTTCACCGGGTTAGCCAGGATGATCTTGATCTCCTGACCTCGTGATCTGCCTGTCTCGGCCTCCCAGAGTGCTGGGATTACAGACTTGAGCCACCGCGCCTGGCCCAAGAGATTCTTCTGCTTCAGCCTCCCGAGTAGCTGGGATTACAGGCATGCGCCACTACGCCTGGCTAAGTTTTTGTATTATTAGTAGAGACAGGGTTTCACCATGTTGGTCAGGCTGGTCTTGAACTCCTGACCTCAGGTGATCCACCTGCCTCAGCCTCCTAAAGTGCTGGGATTACAGGCGTGAGCCACTGCTCCCGGCCACATGGTGGTGTTATGTGTATGTATGAAGATAAGCAATCTTTGTTTTTTTTTTTGAGACAGGGTCTCACTCTGTCCAGGCTGGAGAACAGTGGCATAATCACTGCTCACTGCAGCCTCTCCCAAGCTCAAGTGATCCTCCCACCTCAGCCTCCCAAGTAGCTGGGATTATAGGTGTACGCCACCAGGCTCAGCTTATTTTTGTATTTTTTGTAGAGACGGGGTTTCACCATATTGCCCGGACTGATCTTGAACTCCTGAGCTCAAGCAGTCCACCTGCCTTGGCCTTCCAAAGTGGCGGGATTATAGGCATGAGCCACTGCTCCTGGCCATCAAGCAAAATCTTTAAACTTTTAACAAAGCCTGGCTCCCCAGGGCTGTATCAGAGGAAATGGATTATTTTAGGTTAGTGAGTCTCAAAGTGTGGTATCTGGACCAGTAGCATCAGTGTCACCTGGGGAACTTGGTTAGAAATGCAAATTCTCAAGTCCTAACCCAGACCTACTGAATTAGCAGCTCTGGAGGTTAGGTCTAGCAACCTGTATGTTAAAAGGCTCTTCAGGGGCGTTCTGTTAGTCTGAGAATCAGTGGTTTATCTGTAGGAACTGACAAGGAAGTCAGCCCCCAGGTAGAAGTTTCATAGTTTCTAGTTAAGTCTCTCAGCCTAAACTCATTTCTTCATCTTCTAGGACTCCTTCTAGGACTCCTAGACATCTTCTAGGACTCCTCCTATTTATGGAGCAGGCACCCAACATGGCTGAGCCCCGCGGCCCTGTAGACCATGGAGTCCAGATTCGCTTCATCACAGAGCCAGTGAGTGGTGCAGAGATGGGCACTCTACGTCGCGGTGGACGACGCCCAGCTAAGGATGCAAGAGCCAGTACCTATGGGGTTGCTGTGCGTGTGCAGGGCATCGCTGGGCAGCCATTTGTGGTGCTCAACAGTGGGGAGAAAGGTGGTGACTCCTTTGGGGTCCAAATCAAGGGGGCCAATGACCAAGGAGCCTCAGGAACTCTGAGCTCAGATTTTGAACTCCCTGAGAACCCCTACTCTCAAGTCAAGGGATTTCCTGCCCCCTCTCAGAGCAGCACATCTGATGAGGAGCCTGGGGCCTACTGGAATGGAAAGCTACTCCGTTCCCAGTCCCAGGCCTCCCTGGCAGGCCCTGGCCCAATGGATCCTAGTAACAGAAGCACCAGCATGTTGGAGCTAGCCCCGAAAGTGGCTTCCCCGGGTAGCACCATTGACACTGCTCCCCTGTCTTCAGTGGACTCACTCATCAACAAGTTTGACAGTCAACTTGGAGGCCAGTCCCGGGGCCGGACTGGCCGCCGAACACGAATGCTACCCCCTGAACAGCGCAAACGGAGCAAGAGCCTGGACAGCCGCCTCCCACGGGACACCCTTGAGGAACGGGAGCGCCAGTCCACCAACCACTGGACCCCTAGCACAAAATATGACAACCATGTGGGCAGTTCGAAGCAGCCATCCCAGAGCCAGAGCCCGAGTCCTCCCAGCGGCTTTAGCCATTCCCGTCAGACTCAGGACTGGGTCCTTCAGAGTTTTGAGGAGCCACGGGGGAGCGCACAGGACCCCACCATGCTGCAGGTCAGACCCAGCCCCTCCCTGGCTTCCAAATGTCAGCCCCTTCTCCCTTCTCATCAGCTTTTACCCACCAGCCATGAGCCTCCTTGCTAATTCCAATAGCCTAGGCTAAAACTCTCTGCCTTTTGTTCTCCACCGTATCTGTCCACAAAATAGGTGATATTCGCATGCACAGGATATTTCCATGGGTAAAATTCTAAAGAAAATGGAGCAAGCTCTAAAATCACTATTCACAAGTTTGTACCTAGTTGTCATTGCCACAACCATTAACTATGCCTCAGTCACCAGCATTTGCTAGGTCTGCAGAATACGTAAGGCAGGCTTGGAGGATAAGAGCAGTTTCCTTGGTGCTCTTGCCAAAATTCCACAACTTTCTCTCCTACTCAGGAATGTAAGTAAGTGAGGGAGCGACTTTACTTTGAGAGAAACTTAAGTCCATTTTAAGAGTAAATTATTTATAAACTCTAGCGTGTTAACTACCATTAGTGACAAATCACTTGTGGCACAGTTTGCAGCTGGTTGAGATGTTTGTTGAGGAAAATCTGGTTTACAGCAGTAGTGCAGAGGTGCGTCCTGTGTTGGCCTCTCCCTGGCCTGTTGCTCAGGCCTCCGCACCGTGTCTTCCTTGCCATGCTTCAGGGTTGTTCATCACGCTTGAAGGGGCTTGACCTGAGACTGCCACTTCTCCTCCATCTGAACCCCACGCTTGCTTCTGGCCTCATCTTCCTATTTCTTTCTTTCTTTTTTTTTTTTTAACAGTTCAAGTCAACTCCAGACCTCCTTCGAGACCAGCAGGAGGCAGCCCCACCAGGCAGTGTGGACCATATGAAGGCCACCATCTATGGCATCCTGAGGGAGGGGTGAGTGGGGGCCCCCCCAACAATGGAGGCATACCCCTCCTTCTTTTTCTTCTAGCTTTGTTCCCCATCTTCCCTGATTTTACCCTTTCCTGATCTCTGCTACCTCTTTCCTCCTCTAACCCTTGCTTCTATCCTTTTATCCTCTAGAAGCTCAGAAAGTGAAACCTCTGTGAGGAGAAAGGTTAGTTTGGTGCTGGAGAAGATGCAGCCTCTAGTGGTGAGTGGCCTTCTCTGGATGGGACCAAGGGTCAAAGTTAGGGCTTTGAGGGCCTCAGAGGATCCAGACTTGGACTCACTCCCTTTCCCCCCAACGCTCCATATCTCTGGCAGATGATTTCTTCTGGTTCTACTAAGGCTGTGGCAGGGCAGGGCGAGCTTACCCGAAAAGTGGAGGAGCTACAGCGAAAGCTGGATGAAGAAGTGAAGGTGAGGAAAGGTTAGAGGTGCTTGAGGCATGAAGGAAAACAGGGAAAAAGCCTTGGCCTGGGGATGGGCTGAGCTGACTCTTCCAAGCAATGGAACAAGCATGTTTGTGCCCTATGAGACAAGAGACAAGAGTGTGTACTAATTCCAGCAAGGACTTCTGGGTTCTCTGGGGGTTAGGGAGGCAGAGCACATTAGGAATCTACCTACCTTCCATTCCACTCCCTTTGGTAGTTCCCATTCTGGTTCTGCCCCTTACTAGCTGTATAAAACTTAAGAAAATGGCCGGGCGCGGTGGCTCAAGCCTGTAATCCCAGCACTTTGGGAGGCCGAGACGGGCAGATCACGAGGTCAGGAGATCGAGACCATCCTGGCTAACACAGTGAAACCCCGTCTCTACTAAAAAATACAAAAAACTAGCCGGGCGTGGTGGCGGGCGCCTGTAGTCCCAGCTACTCGGGAGGCTGAGGCAGGAGAATGGCGTAAACCCGGGAGGCGGAGCTTGCAGTGAGCCGAGATCACGCCACTGCACTCCAGCCTGGGCGACAGAGCGAGACTCCATCTCAAAAAAAAAAAAAAAAAAAACTTAAGAAAATTACTTACATTCTCTGTGCCTCAATTTTTTTTTTTCATCATCATAATAATGGCAGTGGTAGTAGCTATCATTTATTGAGTATAATTTTGGTAGTGTGTACTGTCCTGGGTACTGTAATCATTATAGTTACCCTGTGAATACCTATTCTGGACCCTTTTCTGATGAGAAAACTGAAGATCAGAGAGGCTAAGTAAGTTGCCTATGGTAGTAAGTTGCAGAGAGGAATGAAAAAATCCAGGTCAGTCTTATTCTAAAGCCAGTGTACCCTTTTTAAAAACATGTCTTCTGCCTTTCAAAATATTGGTTTGTGTGTAGTTGGTGCTCAATAAATGCTGGATTGTAACTTCCCTTGTCTCTTGGAAAGCACTGTAGTGTAATGATTAAGTGGTTAGCTGTGGAGCCAAACTAACTGGGTTCAAATCCTGGTTCTGTTACTTTTTGGTTGTGTAACTAACCTTGGGCAAGTTCTTTAAATGTTCTAAGCCTCTGTTTCCTAAATTGTAAAGTGGGGATTATGATAGTACTATATTAATTAACTATTGCTGTGTAACAAATTACCCAAAACTCAGCAGCTTAAAACAAACATTTTCTGGTTGGGCGCGGTGGCTTACACATGTAATCCTCTGGGAGGCTGAGGCAGGCAGTTCACCTGAGATTGGGAGTTTGAGACCAGCCTGACCAGCATGGAGAAACCCTGTCTCTACTAAAAATACAAAATTAGCCCAGCGTGGTGGCTAATGCCTGTAATCCCAGCTACTTGGGAGGCTGAGGCAGGAGAATTGCTTGAATCCGGGAGGCAGAGGTTGTGGTGAGTCGAGATGGTGACATTGCACTCCAGCCTGGGCAACAAGAGCGAAACTCCTTCTCAAAAAAAAAAAAAGCATTTCCCAGTGTCTGAGGACCAAGAACCTGGGATCAGCTTAACAGGGTAATTGTGGCTCTGAGTCTGTTATAAGGTTCCAGTCCAGCTTCTGGCTGTGGCTAAAAGAAGTAAATTGGAGGATCTGCTTCTAAAATGGCTTACTCAGGGCCAGGCATGTTGGCTCACGCCTATAATCCCAGCACTTTGGAGGGGCAAAGTGGGAGGACCACTTGAGCCCAGGAGTTTGAGACCAGCCTGGGCAACATAGTGAGACCCTGTCTATACAAAAAATAAAAAAAATTAGCTAAATGTGATGGCATGCACCTGTAGTTCCAGCTACTTGGGAGGCTGAAGTGGGAGGATTGCTCAAGCCCAGGAGGTTAACACTGCACTAAGCTAGGATTGCACTGCTGCACTCCAGCCTGGGTGCCAGAGCAAGTCCCTGTCTCAAAAAAATATAAATAAATGAATGAAACAAACAAACAAAACCAGCTTAATTGGCTGGTGCAGTGGCTCATGCCCGTAATCCCAGCCCTTTGGGAGGCTGAGATGGGTGGATCACCTGAGGTCAGGAGTTCAAGACCAACCTGGCCAACATGGTGAAACCCTGTCTCTACTGAAAAGACAAAAATTAGTCAGGCGTGGTGGCAGGCATCTGTAATCCCTGCTACTTGGGAGCCTGAGGCAGGGAGAATTGCTTGAACCTGGGAGGCAGAGGTTGCAGTGAGCTGAGATTATGCCGCTGCGCTCCAGTTTGGGCAATGGAGTGAGACTCCATCTCAAAACAAACAAACAAACAAACAAACAGGCGGGGCGCTGTGACTCATGCTTGTAATCCCAGCACTTTGGGAGGCCGAGGTGGATGGGTTACCTGAGGTCGGGAGTTTGAGATCAGTCTGACCAACATGGAGAAATCCTGTCTCTACTCTAATAATACAAAAATTAGCCAGGTAAGGTGGCGCATGCCTGTAATCCCAGCTACTTAGGAGGCTGAGGCATGAGGTGGAGGTTGCGGTGAGCCAAGATCTCGCCGTTGCACTCCAATCTGGGCAATAAGAGCGAAACTCCGTCTGAAAACAAAACAGAACATCAAAAACAAAACAAAACAAAACAGAACACCAAAACAAAACAAAACAAAACAGAAAACCTGGCTTAATCAAATGGCTGTTGGTTGTTGACCTCAGTTCCTGGCTGTTTGGCCTTCTTCCTAGAGCTGCTTTTGAGTATCCTCATAATATAATAGCTACTTTTTCCCAGAGTAAGGGATCCAAGAGAAAAGCTGCAATGCCTTTTTATGACCTAACCTCAGAATTTACTCATCACGTCCTCCTTTTACCATTTGTTAGAAGGAAGCCCCTAAGTCAAGCCCGTGCTTGAGGCAAACAGAATTAGGCTTTATCTTTTTTTGTTTTGTTTTATTTTTTTTGAAATGGAGTTTTGCTCTTGTTGCCCAGGCTGGAGTGCAATGGTGTGATCGCGGCTCACTGCAACTTTGACTTCCTAGGTTCAAGCAATTCTCCTGCCTCAGCCTCCGGAGTAGCTGGGATTACAGGCTGTGCCACCTCGCCTGGCTAATTTTGTATTTTTAGTAGACACGGGGTTTCTCCATGTTGGTCAGGCTGATCTCAAACTCCCAACCTCAGGTGATTCATCAGCCTAGGCCTCCCAAAGTGTTGGGATTACAGTCGTGAGCCACCGCACCCAGCTGGCTTTATCTTTTGAAAGAAATGTCAGATAATTTGTGGACATATTTTACATCATCATAAGTACCAAGGCTAGTTATGAGGATTAAATGTGGATAATACACATAAGGTCCTAAGTACAGTGTCTATCGTACAGCAAGTGTCCAATGAGTGTTAGACATACATTCCCATTATTCTGAGTCTGAGAGGCTTTCCCTACCCTCCATCTGCTGTACTCTCATTCCCTTTTTCAGAGGCGGCAGAAGCTAGAGCCATCCCGAGTTGGGCTGGAGCGGCAGCTGGAGGAGAAAACAGAAGAGTGCAGCCGACTGCAGGAGCTGCTGGAGAGAAGGAAGGAGGAGGCCCACCAGAACAACAAGGAGTGAGTGCAGCTGATGGCGCACCTTGGGCTGCTGGGGGGCTGCTTGGGGTTGTAGGCCACATTTAGAGGCCACTCCCTCTTTGCCCCTAGGGTTGAAGGAGACAGAAGAAAATCTCCAGAAGCTGAAAGGGGCAGTGTTGGTTTAAGGACAGGATAGGGCCTTTCTCTCTACCTTCTTTATCAATAATGGTGGTAGTGCATGATTTTGAGTTAAGCTACCTGGGTTTGCCTCTGTCTCAGATTCTTAAACTATAAAGTAGAGTTAATAATAGTACCTCCCTCACAGGATCACTGTAAGGATTCAGTCATTCATTCAGCAGATGTTTCATCAAGAATGCTGTGACAGGCATTAATCTAGGTTCCCAAGGCACATCAGTGAACCCTATAGATGAAGGGCTCGCTCTCCAGAAGCTTAGTTTCTGCTGAGAGGGAACAGACAATAAACAAACATATTATGCAAGTAAATTTGTAACACATGAGCAGGCAGTAGATACAACAGGGTAAGGCAGATCAGGAGGGTCAGGTTGTAGGGGGGCAGGTTGCAAACATCGGGAGAGGCCTCATTGAGATTTGAAGGCAGGAAGTTTAAATGCATTAATAAATATGAATTAAATATATGATGTGTTTAGAAAACTGCCTGACACATAGTGTACAATAATGTTATCTATTATTAGGCTCCAGAACATGAAGCGCCTCTTGGACCAGGGTGAAGGTTTACGACATGGGCTGGAGGCCCAGGTGATGGAGCTGCAGAACAAGCTGAAACAGGTCCAGGGTCCTGAGCCTGCTAAGGAGGTGTTACTGAAGGTAGGGTCTGGGGTCATATGCCCCAGCCTCTGCTTTTTCTCAGCTGGAGCATCCTCAAGTCTGCTCATCCATGGTTTCCCCAAAGTATGAGGAGTGGTTGGCTGATTACAGGTACTCAGTGTGCTTTCAGGCAGATTCAGTGGTGGGTTGGGACTAGAGTTAGGATAAAGGAAACCTATCATTCTGGGCTCTAGTACCAGTACTAGAGCACCTGGTACTGTGCCTAACACAATAAATATTTTTTGACTCAGTGAATTGATAAGTAGATGGATTCTAATATGGTCACACCTGTACCTCTTCCTTTACTTTCTCCAGGACCTGTTAGAGACCCGGGAACTTCTGGAAGAGGTCTTGGAGGGGAAACAGCGGGTAGAGGAGCAGCTGAGGCTGCGGGAGCGGGAATTGACAGCCCTGAAGGGGGCCCTGAAAGAGGAGGTAGCCTCCCGTGACCAGGAGGTGGAGCATGTCCGGCAGCAGTACCAGCGAGACACGGAGCAGCTCCGCAGGAGCATGCAAGATGCAACCCAGGCATGTGACAAGAGCAGGGTCTGAGAGAGGAAGGCACTGCTGGGGGACAAGGCTGCCTTGGGATCTTGGACTTTTGGACTTTTCATGGTTGCAACTGGGAACTCCCCCTCTCCCTCTAAAGGACACATGTGAGATCTGCTGAAAACCTTGGCCAGGAAAACTATAAGGGCAGAGGGAGGGAGTACAGGCCAGAAGTACCATGAGGTTATGTGACAAAGTCCCAAGGGGGACTGGGCGCGGTAGCTCATGCCTGTAATCCCAGCACTTTGGGAAGCCGAGGCGGGTGGATTGCTTGAGCTCAGGAAGTTAGAGACCAGCTTGGGCAACATGGAGAAAGCCCATCTCTACCAAAAATACAAAAACTTAGCTGGGTGTAGTGATGCGTACTTGTAGTCCTAGCTACTTGGGAGGCTAAGGCAGGAGAATCACTTGAACCCAGGAGGCGGAGGTTGCAGTGAGCCGAGATCATGCCATTGCACTTCAGCCTGGGCGACAGGGCGAGACTTTGTCCACCTAAAAATAAAAAATCCCAAGGGGAAATAACTGGGGAGGTTTCCTGTAGATGACAGAGGGGTGGACTGTGACTTGAGGAGAGAACCTCTGCTAGCATTGTACCAGGTACCACAAGAGTGTCAGGGGGTGCAGCTGGCATGGTGCCCTCTGGGTCTAAGCCTTTCCTTGTACACACTCACACTTTGATTTGAAGTGACCTCTTCCCTCTGAGCCTTCTGGTGTCCAACTCTCCCCTTCTCTAGGACCATGCAGTGCTGGAGGCCGAGAGGCAGAAGATGTCAGCCCTTGTGCGAGGGCTGCAGAGGGAGCTGGAGGAGACTTCAGAGGAGACAGGGCATTGGCAGAGTATGTTCCAGAAGAATAAGGAGGATCTTAGAGCCACCAAGCAGGAGTAAGGACGTTGGCCCTCTCAGAAATACCCATGATTCATATGCCACTTCCTTTCTCTTTTTTCATTTTTAATTTTAATTTTAATTAATTTTTTGGGGGGGACAGAGTTTTGCTCTTGTTGCCCAGGCTGGAGTGCAATGGCACGATCTTGGCTCACTGCAACCTCTGCTTCCTGGGTTCAAGTGATTCTCCTGCCTCAGCCTCCCAAGTAGCTGGGATTACAGGCTCATGCCACTACGCCTGGCTAATTTTTGTATTTTTAGTAGAGATGGGGTTTCACCATGGCCAGGGCAGTCTTGAACTCCTGACCTCAGGGGATCTGTCCACCTTGGCCTCCCAAAGTGCTGGAATTACAGGTGTAAGCCACTGCGCCTGGACCCCTTTTTTTTTTTTTTTTTTTTTTTTTGAGATGGAGTCACACTCTGTTGCCCAGGCTGGAGTGCAGTGGTGTGGTCTTGGCTCACTGCAACCTCTGCCTCCTGGGTTCAAGTGATTCTCCTACCTCAGCCTCCCGAGTTGTGGGATTATAGGCGCCTGCCACTTGGCCTGAATTTTTTGTATTTTTAGTAGAGACAGGGTTTCACCATGTTGGCCAGGCTGGTCTTGAACTCCTGACTTCGTGATCCGCCCACCTCGGCCTCCCTAAACTCTGGAATTACAGGTATGAGCCACTGCACCCAGTCCCTTCTTTTTTTTGAGACAGGGTCTTGCTCTGTTGCCCAGGCTGGAGTGCAGTGGCACAGTCTGGGCTCACTGTGACCTCCACCTCCCGGGCTCAAGCCATCCTCCCACCTCAGCCTCCTGAATAGGTGGGACCATAGGCATGCACCACCACACCCGGCTAATTTTTGTATTTTTTGTAGAGATGGGGTTTCATTATGTTGCCTAGGCTGGTCTTGAACTCCTGGGCTCAAGTGATCCATCTGCCTTGGCCTTCCAAAGTGCTGGGATTACAGGCATGAGCCACTATGCCTGGCCCACTTCCTTTCTATCCATGGTATGCTCTTACTCTCCCATTTCTCAAACTGCTCCTTTCCATGTTCACCTTCCTTCCTCTTGAGAGTGGGTGCCCAGTGTGTTGGCCTCCGGAGAGGTGGCTTTTATTGTCATGCTAACCTCCCCCAGGCATGTGGCCTTACTCTGTTCCCTTTCCCCTTTATTTCACCTTGTCCGGCTCAGACTCCTGCAGCTGCGAATGGAGAAGGAGGAGATGGAAGAGGAGCTTGGAGAGAAGATAGAGGTCTTGCAGAGGGAATTAGAACAGGCCCGAGCTAGTGCTGGAGATACTCGCCAGGTTGAGGTGCTCAAGAAGGTATTTGGGAATTGGGGGGCAGAATGGCAGGTGGGGGTGATGAACACCTGCCTTACCTCTCCATGAGGGCCTCCACGCTAGTGGGGCTGTCTCCTATGTGCTTGGTTTCCAGGCCTTATCCTGCCTGCTCAGCTTGATCTCTTTCCAACACAGCAGCACCAGTCTCCTCATTGAGCATAGAGGTTTCTAATGGAAAGTGCTCTCAGAACCCAGGTTGGGGTATAGCCAGAAGCTGCTGGCTGCCTCCCAAGAGACGTCATGGGTAGCAGCATTTAGGTGAATTTGTGAAACTCCAGGGTCACTTTTGCAGGCTCAGAAATCTAATTTGGTCAGCATGGCAAAAGCTGCTTTGTCTTTCAGAGGGGTCTCTAAGTACATTTATGAAAAAATGTTTACCATTAGAATTTCAGTTTATTAATTTACATGAGAAATATCATCACATTGACTGGAATGCTTGTGTTGGCACGGCCTGGTTACTAATGTAACAAAACTAATTAGTAAAAGAAAAATAGCAGAGTATATGGTCTTGTATTGAAGACATAACCCTTTAGCCTAATTATGGTACTTTCTGAATTCCAGAAGTAGCTAATAGCAAATAATTAGAACCAGAACTCATATTTTAATTTTCTTTTTAAAAGAAATCAGAGCTGTGCCAGTATTTATTGTGTCACATATTTTGGTTTTACATACACACACACACACACACACACACACACACACACACACACAATAGGAAAGACGAGTGGCAGCTGCAGGTATTATGCTGACCTGTTCTGTCAAAGTCTCTCCAGGTTGCTCTTGCATGCAGTTGGAGATCCCATGACCACACTATATATATATATATTTTTTTTGAGGTTGAGTCTCACTGTGTCACCCAGGCTGGAGTGCAGTAGTGCGATCTCGGCTCACTGCAAGCTCCGCCTCCCGGGTTCATTCTCCTGCCTCAGCCTCCCTAGTAGCTGGGACTACAGGCACCCACCACCACACCCGGCTAATTTTGTTTTGTATTTTAGTAGAGACGGGGTTTCACTGTGCTAGCCAGGTTGGTCTCGATCTCCCGACCTCATGATTTGCCCACCTCGGCCTCCCAAAGTGCTGGGATTACAGGCGTGAGCCACTGCACCCGGCCTCACACTGTTTTTTTTTTTCTTTTTTTTGAGGTGGAGTCTCGCTCTGTCACCCAGGCTGGAGGGGTAGAAGCAGAACGCAGCTCACTGCAAGCTCCGCCTCCCGGGTTCATTCTCCTGCCTCAGCCTCCCTAGTAGCTGGGACTACAGGCACCCACCACCACACCCGGCTAATTTTGTTTTGTATTTTTAGTAGAGACGGGGTTTCACTGTGCTAGCCAGGTTGGTCTCGATCTCCCGACCTCATGATTTGCCCACCTCGGCCTCCCAAAGTGCTGGGATTACAGGCGTGAGCCACTGCACCCGGCCTCACACTGTTTTTTTTTTTT